>NC_088863.1:26418810-26585232 GCF_032884065.1 Artemia franciscana | reverse complement strand
TTAGTTTTTTTTAGTTTTTTAGCTTTTTGAGTTTTTTTTTCTTTTTAGTTTTTTTTGTAGTTTTTACCTTTTTTAGTTTTTTCTTCTTTTGTATTAGTGTGAAATAATTCAGACGTCATATGCGGACAAACACGACGTCACACCTGATCCACAGATCCACAGATCCACAGATCCACAGACAATTTATTTTTATATATATAGATAGATAGATAGATATATATATATATATATATATATATATATATATATATATATATATAATATATATATATATATATATATATATATATATTCACAGGTGGGACATAGGTGACACAACTACAATGGCGCGTAACTAATATGGCGCGTAACGACTTACGCGTGCGGGGGGGCTTGGGGGGGGGGCGCGAAGCGCCCCCACCAACTAGATTTTGGGTTGGCGCGAAGCGCCACCCCAACAGCTAAGTATATATATATATATATATATATATAGATATATATATATATATATATATCTATATATATAAAAATAAGTTGTGGATGGATGTGTGGATGGATGTGTCAGGTGACGTCACCTGAAAAAACTGGATCAGGTGACGTCAAAACTGAAAAAACTAAAAAAGCAAAAACTACAAAAAAAACTAAAAACTAATAAAAAAAATAAAAAAGCTAAAAAACCTAAAAAAACTAAAAAAAGGCAAAAACTACAAAAAAAACTAAAAAAAAACTGAAAAAACTAAAAAAAGGCAAAAACTACAAAAAAAAACTAAAAACTAATAAAAAAAGTAAAAAAGCTAAAAAACTAAAAAAACTAAAAAAACTAAAAAAAGGTAAAAAACTAAAAAAAAATAAAAAATAAAAAAAAAACTAAAAAAAAGGAAAAAACTGAAAAATAAGCTAAAATAAAGGTAAAAACCAATAAAAAAAACTTAAAAAAAAAAAAGGAAAAAACTAATAAATGACGACACTCAAAGAGAAAAAAAGGCAAAAACTAATAAATGACGACACTCAAAGAGAAAAAAAAGGCAAAAACTACAAAAAAAACTAAAAACTAATAAAAAAAATAAAAAAGCTAAAAAACTAAAAAAAACTAAAAAAAGGCAAAAACTACAAAAAAAACTAAAAACTAATAAAAAAGCTAAAAAACTAAAAAAACTAAAAAAAAAGGCAAAAACTACAAAAAACTAAAAACTAATAAAAAAAATAAAAAAGCTAAAAAACTAAAAAAACTAAAAAAACTAAAAAAAGGTAAAAAACTAAAAAACTAAAAACTAAAAAAAACTAAAAAAGGTAAAAACTAAAAGAACTAAAAAAGGAAAAAAATAAATGACGACACTCAAAGAGAAAGCGACCAGGACAAAAGGAATGTTCGATTAGCAATCAACAAAGCACCGGGACACAGGGAGTATAAAAAAAAGAAAAAAAAAGGAAAAAAATAAAGGAGAAAAACAAAACTAAAAAACGAATGTATATACAGACCGGTACACCGGGATACAAATGACGACCGGGACACAGGGAATATAAATGACGACCGGGACACAGGGACACAACTACAACGGGGACACCGGGGGAAACAGGGGGGATATAAATGACGACCGGGACAAAAAAACTAAAAAGAAAAAAAAACTAAAAACATAATAAAAAAACTAAAAAATCTAAAAATCTAAATAAGCTAAAAAAGAAAAAAAAAAGGAAAAAAATAAAGGAGAAAAACAAAACTAAAAAACGAATGTATATACAGACCGGGACACCGGGATACAAATGACGACCGGGACCCGGGACACAGGGAATATAAATGACGACCGGGACACAGGGACACAACTACAACGGGGACACCGGGGGAAACAGGGGGATGTAAATGACGACCGGGACACCGGGACAGGGAATGGTCGATTAGCAATCACCATCAACAAAGCTCAAGGCAATCATTAGAATCATGAGGTATAGATCTGAATACAGATTGTTTTCCCCATGACCATTATATGTTGCATGTTCAAGAGTCGGTAAACCTGACAATCTATTTATATGCAAAGACAATGGGACAGCAAAGAATGTTGTATATTCGCAAGTTTTACGTAGTTAAAACCATATATATATATCTATCTATATTCACAGGTGGGACATAGGGACACAACTACAATGGCGCGTAACTATTATGGCGCGTAACGACTTACGCGGCGGGGGGGCTTGGGGGGGGCGCGAAGCGCCCCCACCAACTAGGTGTTGGGGTGGCGCGAAGCGCCACCCCAACAGCTAGTATATATATATATGTATATATATATATATATATATATATATATATATATATATATATATATATATATATATATATTTTTAACTACGTAAAACTTGCGAATATACAACATTCTTTGCTGTCCCATTGTCTGTGCTAATAAATAGATTGTCAGGTTTACCGACTCTTGAACACGCAACATATAATGGTCCATGGGAAAACAATCCGTATTCAGATCTATACCTCATGATTCTAATGATTGCCTTGAGCTTTGTTGATGGTGATTGCTAATCGACCATTCCCTGTGTCACCATCGTCATTTATATATCCCCCTCTGCCCCCGGCGTCCCCTTTGTAGTTTTGCCCCTGTGTCCGGTCGTCCATTTATATTCCCTGTGTCCCGGTCGTCATTTGTGTCCCGGGTGTCCAGTCTGTGATCTCTCTTGAGTGTCCCGGGCGTCATTTATATTCCTTGTGTCCCGGTGTCCCGGTCGTCATTTATATCCCCCTGTGCCCCCGGGCGTCCCCGTTGTAGTTGTGTCCCTGTGTCCCGGTCGTCATTTATATTCCCTGTGTCCCGGTCGTCATTTGTATCCCGGTGTCCCGGTCTGTATATACATTCATTTTTTAGTTTTGTTTTTCTCCTTTATTGTTTTCCTTTTTTATTTTTTTTCTTTTTTAGTTTATTTAGATTTTTAGATTTTTAGTTTTTTTATTAGTTTTTAGTTTTTTTTTCTTTTAGTTTTTTTGTAGGTTTTACCTTTTTTTTAAGTTTTTTTAGTTTTTTTTTTACTTATGTCCTGTCGTCATTTATACTCCCTGTGTCCCGGTCGTTACCTTTGTTTAGGTTTTTTTATTTTTTTCTTTTTCTTTTTAGTTTTTATTTTAAGTTTTTATCTCTAGTTTTTTTTTATTTTTATTTATATTTTTTTAGTTTCCTTTTTCTCCTTTATTTTTCAGTTTTTTCCTTTTTTAGTTTTTTTTTCTTTTTTAGTTCTTTTAGTTTATACCTTTTTTAGTTTTTTTTAGTTTTTTTAGTTTTTTAGCTTTTTTTACTTTTTTTTATTAGTTTTTAGTTTATTTTATGGTTTTTTTCCTTTTTTTTAGTTTTTTTTTTAGTTTTTTACCTTTTTTTTAGTTTTTTTAGTTTTTAAGCTTTTTTAGATTTTTTTTTTTCTTTTTAGTTTTTTTTTTGTAGTTTTTACCTTCTTTAGATTTTTGCTTCTTTTATATTAATGCTAAGGCCAAAGTTCGAACCTGGAACCTCTTGAACTAGAACCTGGAACATAACGCCTTATCAACTCAGCTACATCGGCTTGAATACATTCGTTTTTGAATTGGTATATGATGAAATAATTCAGACGTCATATTATATGATGAAAAAATTTTTTGGTTTTTTTCCTTTTTTCTTTTTAGCTTTTTTATTGGTTTTTACCTTTTTTTTAGCTTTTTTAGTTTTTTTTTTCGTTTTTTCTTTTTAGTTTTTTTTGTAGTTTTTATCTTTTTTATTTTTTTTATTTTTATTCATATTTTTTTAGTTTTTTCTTTTTAGTTTTAGTTTTTTTTTTAGTTTTTTACCTTTTTTTAGTTTTTTTTAGTTTTTTAGTTTTTTAGCTTTTTTAGTTTTTTTATTAGTTTTTAGTTTTTTTTGTAGTTTTTGCCTTTTTTTAGTTTTTTCAGTTTTTTTAGTTTTTAGTTTTTTACCTTTTTTTTTAGTTTTTTTAGTTTTTTAGCTTTTATTTTTTTTCGTTTTAGTTTTTTTTGTAGTTTTTACCTTTTTTATTTTTTTTTTCTTCTTGTGTATTGGTGTGAAATAATTCAGACGTCATATGCGGACAAACGCGACGTCACTCGACAGACAGACATAACCCACAAACAACTTTTATATAAATATATATATATAATATATATATATATAATATATATATCTATATATATATATATATATATATATATATATATATATATTATATATACTTATATTTACTTATATTATATTTATATATATACTTATATTTACTATATATATTTATATATAGCTTATATATATATATATATATATATATATATATATATATTATATATATATATATATATAGATATATATATATATATATATGTTTTTAACTACTTAAAACTTGCGAATATACAACCTTCTTTGCTGTCCCATTGTCTATGCATATAAAAAGATTGTCAGGTTTACCAACTCTTGAACATGCAACATAAAATGATCCATGGGAAAACAATCCGTATTCAAATCTATACCTCATGATTCTAATGATTGCCCTTGAGCTTTATTGATTGTGATTGCTAATCGACCATTCCCTGTGTCACCGTCGTCATTTATATATCCCTCTGTTCCCCCCGGTGTCCCCGTTGGAGTTGTGTCCCTGTGTCCCGGTCGTCATTTATATTCCCTGTATCCCGGTCGTCATTTATATCCCGATGTCCCAGTCTGTGATTTCTCTTTAAGTGTCCCGGGCGTCATTTATATTCCTTGTGTCCCGGTGTCCCGGTCGTCATTTGTGTCCCGGTGTCTCGGTCTGTATTTACATTCGTTTTTGAATTGGTCTGTTTTTAGTTTTTAGTTTTTTACCTTTATTTAGTTTTTTTTAGTTATAACTCATGATTCTAATGATTGCCCTTGAGCTTCATTTATGGTGATTGCTAATCGAGCATTCCCTGTGTCCCCCGTCGTCATTTATATATCCCCCTGTGCCCCCCGGCGTCCCCGTTGTAGTTGTATCCCTGTGTCCCGGTCGCCATTTATATTCCCTGTGTCCCGGTCGTCATTTGTATCCCGGTGTCCCGGTCCTTATATACATCCATTTTTGAAATGGTATATGATGGAATAAAATTTTTTCTTTTTTTTTTTTTTTTCCTTTTTTGGTTTATTTTTTGGTTTTTACTTTTTATTAGTTTTTTTAGTTTTTTTTTTCTTTTTTTTTAATTTTATTTTTTTAGTTTTGTTTTTCTCCTTTATTTTTCATTTTTTTTTCCTTTTTTTATTTTTTCCTTTTTTAGTTTTTTTTAGTTTTTTAGCTTTTCTAGTTTTTTGTTAGTTTTTAGTTTTTTTTTCCTTTTAGTTTTCTTGTAGTTTTTACCTTTTTTTAGTTTTTTTTTAGTTTTTTTTAATTATGTCCTGGTCGTCATTTATACTCCCTGTGTCCCAGTCGTCATTTGTGTCCCGGTGCTTTGTTGATGGTGATTGCTAATCAAACATTCCTTGTGTCCCGGTCGCTTTCTCTTTGAGTGTCCCGGTCGTCATTTATATTCCCTATGTGCCGGTGTCCCGGTCGTTTTTTGTGTCCTGATGTCCCGGTCTGTAATTTCGTCAGTCGAAAACATGACGTCAGTCGACACACAAACATGACGTCACCCGACAGACCCACACACACACAGACAACTTATTTTTATATATATAGATAGATAGATAGATATAAACAAGTTGTATGTCCGTCATGTCTGTTAAAGAATGTCTGTTACGCCAGATTATATCTTCTATCTATATAAAAATAGGTTGTATGTATTTTTGTGTTGAGGGTTTTCATATGACGTCTGAAAAATAAAGAAGAATAAGAAAACTGAAACTAAAAATGTAAAACTGGGAATTGCATAAATATTTCAATATATTTTGACAAAGATTAAATTAATTAGAAAACCTTAAAACAGATGCTTCAAAAATTGAGGTTTATTTTAAATTGTTGAGCTTTAGCATGCTTGGCACGTAAAGAGGAATTTTGGGTTTAGATCTTAAAATGACAGAAGAAACAGCCGAGGAAACTGCTCAAATAGTTAATCCAAAGACAAATTTTAGTATAAATCCTATAATGGCAGAAGAAACAGACGAGGAATCTGCTCAAAGGGTTAATGCCAAAAGGCTTGCGGCTAAAGAACGCTAAACCGCGCAGTTAGATTAAAATCCACCTGGACAGCGAGAGTCGAAACGTATCAAAACTGAAAATGATAGCGATGATGATTGGGTTTTGGATTTTGACTTGGATAAGGTCATCAATGCCTACCAGATTTTAGTTAAAAAAACAAAGGTTCGGCGATATGTATTTCTTAGTGACGCTGAAAAATAAAGAAGAAAAAGAAAACTGAAAAAAGAAAAAAGGTAAAAAACTAAAAAAAACTGCAAAATAAAAAAAAAATAAAAAAAGAAAAAACCTAAAAAGAAAAACGTAAAAAAATTGTTGGAGTTTTAGCATGCTTTGCACGTAAAGATTTTTCCAAGTGTCAATGTTAGAATGAACATTGACAAATTGAAGAAAACAAATCAATAAAAAGAAGAAACTAAAAAAAGAAAAACTAAAAAAGAAAAACACTAAGAAAAGAAAAAAGTTAAAAAGAAAAAAAACTAAAAAAGAAACTGTATTTACATATATAAAAATAAATTGTATATATGCATGTTTGTTTGTTTGTGGGTTTGCATTTGACGTCATTATATGTATATAAGGCTTTGTATATGACGTCATTATAAGATGACACTACAGACCGAGACACAGGGATACAAATGATGAAAAGTGTCTGACGAAAGTCAGACACTTTTTATAGGTACATGTATAAACAGAATATTGTGGTTGCAGTCAATTTTCTTGAATTTTCAAATCTATATATTTTCTTCGATATTCAATCCAAAGGACCGTTTTTTCATATATAGGAATTTTAGAAAAGACAATTCTAATGGTGTGTTTTTTATTTCAATCTGACCCTTTCTTAGGAGCTATGGGCTATTTTACTTGTTTACTATGGGATATGATCGTCTCTTACTAGGTTCCTATCTACTGCTGCGACCCGGATACCTTAGAGAAGCGACTTTCAAAAGATGTTTGTCTCTAATTATCTTATCAATGGATCATTTCAGTTAGTAAGAGCTAGAAATTATTCTTTACTATAATCTCTTACTAGGTTGCTCGCAACCGCTGCAACCTGGATTTAAAATGAGGCATTAAATAGTTCTCAATGATTTTGCAGTACCCGTCTAGCTGGGTTGAAAAAAAGATGCCGTCGATGCACAATATCGGAGCTCGCGCAACTTATTTTTTTAAGCCAATATATTTTCCTTGTTATTCAAGCCGAGAAAGGCTAAGTTTCTTATATGGGGGTTTCAGACAAGACGGTTTTAATACTAGGCTAATTATTTTAATATGACACTTTTCAGAAGTTAACGGGTACTACATTTCTTGTTATTAGATAAAATAATATTTGATCTATTTCATAGATGTGACAGTAGTGGCGATTTTCTGATTCCAACTTTTGTAACAATCTCGTCTACTGAAATACCACTTATTCCAGCCGATACTTTTTCTCAACTTACATCCGAGATATCCAAATTTGATAGAACTTTAAAGTTGATGAAAGAAAAAGTCACGGTCTATGATCTGAATTATCTACTGCTCCCATATTTCAGTTCTAGCAAACTCGTTGAAAACCAAGCAACTATCGTCATTTCAAAAATCCCAATTGATGTAAACGATCTAATAAAGGGTAAGGATGATGTTACCAAAATCTTCGGTCATGAAGCTTTTCATACCGTCAAAGCCTCGGGCGATGTTCTTTTTCTTCGGATTGAAACTACTGCAGAAAAAGATCTTTTATGACACTACTTCTAGCGTGCTAACTAAATGTGACGGCAGACCTAAAGAATACAGATTCTTTGAAATTGTGAAAGGTGTAGGTAAAACTTCTGCTGTGGAGCTTTTTGCTGGTTGTGATGGTTTTGTTAATGCAAATAGGATTGGCAACTTGACCTAAATGACAGTCTTTCCAAGACGCTCTTGTGCTCACTGTTGTTTGCCAGTTTGGCTTAAAAATAGAATATGAAATTTTGCCAGTTTTTGAATATGTATGGCCTTGTTTTTTGGTTCCCATGTTTTTATAAGAGAAACACCCTGGCAAGGGATCCCAAAATTTGATAGCTACGGTGATACTACTTTTGCTTTCAGTCTTAAGTATCATTTCATTCAGGATGTTCTCAAAAAGATTCACTTGTCACTTGTGTGACGATGTATGATAGAGGTTGTCTTTTGTCAGCCTCTCATCGCAATCTCGTCACAAATGGTAACTTTCCGTTGTTCAAATATAAACAATGGTCATTTTTTAGTTTATTAATTTATTTGAGGGTAAAAACTTGAAAAAGCCCTTAGGCATAATACTCTTGACCAGAAATATTGCATTGGAACCCGACCAGAAGGATATCATTGGAAGTGGTACATTGTTCCACTCATTAAATTTATTAAGTTTAAACACTAAGTTTAAACTATCGATTCTTGCGTAAATGACATTAAAAAAAATGCCCGAAAAATATCATATATCATATGTGTGATAGTGCTTGCTTGAGGGTGGGTCAAACATTGAGTTTCATAGGATGTGAATTGAGAGAAAATAATACCAAAAAAGCAACAAAACACAGAATTCAATCGCATGTTTTGTGCTCCCATTTATTTATATTTCGAGCTAACTAAGATCATTCTCTAGGAAAACATCTCTAAACATTGTCTAAGAAGGAGAAGAAAGATTGTAGGTTTTTCTGATTCTCTGATATTACTAAAGTGTTCAAAAATTTTGACTCGCTGTGTATAATCCGAACTCGAACAGCAGATAATTGGGAATACTATGGTGTAGCCAAACTCATTCAAATATGAAAGTCAGGCAACAATAGACTATTATCGTTGCTTTTGAAGCTCTGATCCAACATGAAATAGAAAATAGAAAAATTAACGCATACAATAAATGAAACATAAAAGTAAATAATATGACAACCATAATATCTTTGTGTTTCTTTCAACATTGATCTATATATCTTGTAGCTATTAATTGATCTCAATGCTTTTCCGAGTTTAAACTCAAAGTTGTCCAAGTGTTGTTTGTTACCTAATATTTGAAAACACCCACCCAATTCTTGAAGGAATTTCAAAGCACTTTGTATGTCATGTCGAATTCTTCTTATTTTTGAAAAAAATTCAGGATCATATATGCCTACAATTTCTTTATCAAGATAATTTTGAAAAGTATCCAGTTCTGCTGAGCTATTACACTTGTTCAAGATTGTTTCGTTTTCTGTGGGATTAACTTTCTTATCTTTGGAAGGTGTAGTGGTAGTTTTAGAAGTAGATGTAGTAGTAGATGTAGTAGTCTGTGCAGCAGTCGGTGTTGTTGGTCGAGAAGGTGTGGCAGTTGGTATTATATTAGATACAGTAGTAGATAATGTAGTACGTAGTAGTTTAGTTGTAGGTGTGGTTGTAAATGTGCTAGTAGGTGTGGTAATGTTTGGAGTAGTAGTTTTGGCAGTTGGTTTAGCAGTGGATACAGTGTCAAATACCGTAGTCGGTTTAGTGCTTGGCTTAGGTTTTGTAGTAAGTGTAGTCATAGTAGTAGCAACCATTTTAGTAGGTGTTGTAAAATGTATGGTAGTAGATATGGTGGCAGGTGTGGTGATAGTCGTTGTAGTGGTAGGTGTATTCAATGTAGTAGTAAGCATGGCAGTAGGTGTGGTTCGATTTGTGGTAGTAGACATGGTAGTAGAGGTGGTGGTTGTTGTTGTAGTGGAAGGCTTAGTAGCTGGTCTAGTCGCGGTAGAAGCTGTAAATACAGTGTTGGATACAACAGCATTGAGTGTGGTAGTTGGTTTAGTTATTGTAGTAGGTGTAGTTGACGTAGTAGTAAGCACGGTCTTAGCTGTTTTAATAGATGTGGTAGTAGATGTGGTGGTAGGTTTGTTTGTAGTGAGTGTAGTGGTTGGTGGGGTAGTAGTGGTCGTAATAGTAGAAGGTATAGTAGTAGGCGCAATTGTAGAAGTGGTGGTGCGTGTAGCAGTCGGTGTAGTAGTTGTGGAAGTAGGTGTATTAGTAGATACAGTACTAGATACAGTAGTGGGTTTAGTTGTCGGTGTGGTAGGATTCGTAGTCAGTTTAGTAATTGGTGTACTCGATGTAGCAGCTATGTTAGTAGGTGAGATAGTAGATACAGTAGCAGATATAGTTGTATGTGTGATAGTAGAAGTAGTATTATGTAGGGCAGTCAGTGTAGTAGCTCTGCTAGTAGATAGAGTAGCAGATATTGTAGTAGGTGTAGTAGTAGAAGTAGTAGTTTGATTAGTTGTCGGTGTAGTCAGTACAGTAGCTCTTGTAGTATGTGTGGTAGTAGCTGCAATATTAGATGTAGTAGTGGGTTTAGTAGTCGGTGTACTAGTTGATGTGGTAATATGTGTGATAAGTTTGGTAGTTGGTTTAATAGTAGATGCAGTAGTAGATATAGCATTAGGTGTAGTAGTAGATGGAGTAGAAGGGGTAGTAGAAGTGTTAGTAGTCATTGTAATAGATTTGGTAGTAGTTATAGTCTTTGAAATTGCAGTAGATGCAGTAGTACGTATCGTAATAGATGTGGCAGTAGGTGTACTAGAAGATATAGTCGTCAATGTAGTCGGTTTAGTTGGTGTGGTATTAGGTATGGTAGTAAACACAGTAGTAGAGCTAGTAGCCGTTGTACTAGTTGGTGTGGTAGTATGCTTTTTTGTTGTTTGTTTTTTTTTCGTTCTATTGGTAGTAGATTTGTTGGTATGCTTTGTTTTCGTTTTTTTTGTTTTCGTCCTATTGGTAGATTTGGTAGTAGTTATGGTCTTTGAAATTGCAGTAGATGCAGTAGTACGTATCGTAATAGATGTGGTAGTAGGTGTACTAGAAGATATAGTCGTCAATGTAGTCGGTTTAGCTGGTGTGGTATTAGGTATGGTAGTAAATACAGTAGTAGAGTTAGTAGTCGTTGTACTAGTTGGTGTGGTAGTATGCTTTGTCGTTGTTTGTTTTATTTTCGTTCTAAGAATTTCTAAATCATTCTTGTTGCATAAATTCTGTTCAGTGTCAGGAAGGTTGTAACCTATGGTCAGTTGACATGTCACGAGACGTCCTGGATTACAATACTTTTCGTCTCTTAAATTTCGATAATTTTGATGTATTTCACAATGATTTAGACTTCCATCATCTTTACAGTGAGCATTTGAACACCTATCTACTTCAATTTCTCCTTCTGCATTCTTATGTTCAGATACCCAGAAATATTTTTTATTTATTGGCTCTAGTATTTTATCTACTTTTAATTGTTTCTGGAAATCATAGAGACCAGTCTTGGACTCGATATTTGCTGCAGCTGGGAGTCCCGGATCTCTTACATTTTGTATCGTTTTACACCAAGTTTTGGCAGCTTCATAATTTTCTACATTTGGTTTTTTTCCACTTTCACTTTTTATTTTATAAACATAACAAAAACAATACGGAATTTGTTTTCCTTTTTCTTCTACAATATATTGTATTGGTCTGGTTACAAATTCTTCACCATTTAAATATTTGCCACAAAAGCTTGCATTGTCTTCATAATAAGTAGCAAATACCGCATTCATAGAAATCAGGTTAAATAATAATAGTAATTTCATTATTATTAATATATTAGAAAATAGGTATTTAATATTAAATAGATAATAACTATAAAGTTTTGTGCCAAGTTGATTGAATCGAAAAAAAAAAAAACTCATTATAAATTTTTAAGTGATATAAAACTATTATTCAAATGACACAGTTTTTTTTGCAGTTTTCATAATAACCTTAACGATTTGGAACTGAAAACAAAAATGAAATCTATCTTGAATATTTTCTTCTGTAGCATTTTCTAATCTATATATATATTTTATATATATATTAAAATAAGTTGTGCGTCTGTTATGTCCTTTACACTATGTCCGTCACAGCAGATTGTATCTTCTATCTATATAAAAATAAGTTGTATGTATTTTTGTGTTGAGGGTTTCCATATGACGTCTGAAAAATGAAGAAGAAAAAGAAAACTGAAACTAAAAATGTAAAAACTGGGAATTGCATCAATATTTCAACATTTTGACAATAGATTAAAGTAATTCGAAGACCTTAAAACAGGTACTTAAAATTTGAGGTTTATTATAAACTAGCTGTTGGGGTGGCACTTCGCGACACCCCAACACCTAGTTGGTGGGCGAGCTTCTTGAGCCTTATATACTTATAATGCCGTCATATGCAAATTCTCTTTTTACAAACAAAAAAACATGCATACATACAACTCATTTTATATAGATAGATAGATAGATAGATACACTACAAATTAACTGCGTAAAACTTGCGAATATACAACATTCTTCGCTGTCCAGCTGTCGCTGCATATAAATAGATTGTCAGGTTTACCGACCCTCGAACAGGCAACGTACAATTGTCCATGGGAAAAACAATCAGTATTAAGATCTATACAACATTTTTCTAATGATTGACCTTGAGCTTTGTTGATGGTGATTGCAAATGCTAATCGAAATGGAAATTGCAATCTTTTAAATTGAAAAGGCAGATCCGTTGGAATCATGGCAATTGAAAGCATTTAAAATATAATTGTCTTCATCCTGCCGAATCATTAGTCTATAGGAATAATAATTCATTGCGCTGCATTTCTTATTCATTTCTTTGTTAGTGGCTGGATTTATAAATTTAATATTAAAGTGATAGCCGTCGGCTCCATCCCAAAAAATGATAGGATATTGTAAGGCATCGTAGCATCGATGAGTTTCAGCAATTCTCACCAACTGAGCGTTTCACTTATGAAGAATAATATCTCGAGGTAAAAACTGATCACCGACCATAACGATTGCCACTTCGTCGATAGTTTGAGCACTGTATCTACGCATATTTTGACCAGGAGGCGTTTGTCAGCGGAAATAACAATTTTATGCGTATCAGTAGGCATCAAATCGATGGCTGTTTTGAACAGATGCACTAAATTATAATTTTCGTGGAAAAGATGTTGCAATTGGGAAACGTTTGTCCTTTCAACGACGGGAGACATTTCGCAACGTACATTCAATTCAGAATTTCTGTCACTGATGAAGTACAGTTGTAAAAATTTATGATTCTTGCCTAAGAATTGTAGACGGGACACTGCTCTATGATAAATTTGCCCTTTTACTTTGAAAGTTGGCATAAGTTGATCTGGATTTTCAATTTGGGCACCAAACGACGTCATTTGGAAACATGAGTTACATTTTCTGATCAGTGATAAAAAAAAGGCTTAGATTCTGACGTAGTTCCAGTAAGCAAAGTCTTCAATGGCTCTGGTGGTGCAGCCAGTAGAGGAAGTCTAACTTTTCCTGAGGCGCAACATATTCTCATTGTTTCACCATTGAATTTCAAGGCCTTGCAATAGGGACAAATTTTAGTTCCGATTTTAACACATCTACTCAAGCTATAATCATCGACTGGGCTGTACCTGAATGCCAGGCGATAATTTTCAGGTTGCTCTTGTTATTCCTCAGCACACTTTCTTTTCTTACTTTCTATATCAGCCGCAAGCCTGTTTTCTTGCTCTTCTTGAGATTCCTTGGCACGCTTTCTTTTCTTACTTTCTCTATCAGCCGCAAGCCTGTTTTCATGCTGTTCTTGTGGTTCCTCGGCATGCTTTCTTTTCTTGGTTTTTCTATCAGCCGCAAGCCTGATTTCAAGCTGTTCTCGTGATTCCTCGGCACGCTTTTTTTTCTTACTTTCTCTATCAGCTGCAAGTCTTTTGGCATAGACTCTTTGATAAGCTTCCTCGGCTGTTTCCATTGTAGGTTCTTCAGTCATTTTACAATTAAACATTTTTCTTTCAACGATCTTTCTTACAATTCAAAATTTGTCTTTGAACGATTTTCTTAAATACTTATAATGACGTCATATACTAAGCTTCGTCATAGCAAACATGACGACAACCAACTTCATAACGGCATACAGCTCAATCCTTATAATGACGTCACTCGACGGACAGACAGACAACTTATTTTTGTACTAGCTGTTGGGGTGGCACTTCTTGTCATCCCAACACCTAGTTGGTAGGGGCGCTTTACGCCCCCCCAAGCCCCCCTTGCGCGTAAGTTGTTACGCGCAATATTAGTTACGCGCCATTGTAGATGTGTCCCTGTGTCCCACCTATGAATATAGATATATATATATATATATATATATATATATATATATATATATATATATATATATGTTTTTAACTACGTAAAACTTGTAAATATACAACATTCTCCGGTGTCCCATTGCCTGTGCATATAAATAGATTGTCAGGTTTACCGACTCTTGAACATGCAATATATAATTGACCATGGGAAAAACAATCCGTATTTAGATCTGTACCTCATCATTCTAATGATTGCCCTTGAGCTTTGTTGATGGTGATTGCTAACCGAGCCTGGAACATAACGCTTTACCAGCTCAGCTACTTCGGCTTGAATACATTCGTTTTTGAATTCGTATATGATGAAATAATTCAGACGTCATATGCGGACAGTGACGTCAGTCGACAGAGGAAGCAGACTTGCTGCTAAAAGAGAAAGTGAAAAAAGAAGGCGTGCAGAGGAATTACAAGAACAGCAAGAAATCAGGCTTGCTGCTGATAGAGAAAGTAAGAAAAGAAAGCGTGCCGAGGAATCACAAGAACAGCAAGAAATCAGGCTTGCTGCTGATAGAGAAAGTAAGAAAAGAAAGCGTGCCGAGGAATCAGAGCAACCTGAAAGTTATCGCCTGGCATTCAGGTACAACCCAGTCGATGATTATAGCTTGAGTAGATGTGTTCAAATCGGGACAATGTCTAAAATTTGTCCCTATTGCAAGGCCTTGAAATTCAATGGTGAAACAATGGGAATGTGTTGCGCCTCAGGAAAAGTTAAACTTCCTCTATTGGCTGCACCACCAGATCCATTGAAGACTTTGCTTACTGGAACTACGTCAGAATCTAAGCGTTTTTTGTCAAAAATCAGAAAATACAACTCATGTTTCCAAATGACGTCGTTTGGAGCCCAAATCGAAAATCCAGATCAATTTATGTCTACTTTCAAAGTAAAAGGGCAAATTTATCATAGAGCAGGGTCCCTTCTACCATTCTCAGGCGAGAATCATAAATTTTTACAATTGTACTTCATCAGTGATAGAAATTCTGAATTGAGTGCACGTTGCGAAATTTCTCCCAACGTTGGAAGGACAATCGTTTCCCAATTGCAACATCTTTTCCACGAAAATAATAATTTAGTGCGTCTGTTCAAAACAGCCATCGATTAGATGCCTACTGATACGCATAAAATTGTTATTTCTGCTGACAAAACGCCTCCTGGCCAACATGTGGGTAGATACAATGCTCCAACTATCGACGAAGTGGTAATCGTTATGGTCGGTGATCAGTTTTTACCTCGAGATATTATTCTTCATAAGGGAAACGCTCAGTTGTTAAAAATTGCTGAAACTCATCGATGCTACGATGCCCTACAATATCCTATCATTTTTTGGGATAGAGCCGACGGCTATCACTTTAATATTAAATTGATGAATCCAGCCACTAACAAAGAAATGAATAAGAAATGCAGTGCAATGCATTATTATTCCTATAGACTAATGATTCGGCAGGATGAAGAAAATTATATTTTAAAATGCCGTGAATTGTTTCACCAATTCGTCGTTGATATGTATGCTAAAATTGAATCAGAACGTTTGCTATATATCCGCCTGAATCAGACCAAGCTCCGCTCTGAACAATACATTCATTTGCGAGATGCAGTTATAAATGACGGTAATACCAAAAACGTTGGAAGATTAACAATTTTACCTTCGTCATATGCTGGCAGTCCCCGTCATATGCTTTTACTTCAAGGACAATCGGCGGTTCATAGGATTGACATTACGGCCCGTGTCTTCCGGTAAAAGTTGAAATCACTGATAAACTACATTGTAAAACTTGAAGTGTTTGGGTCAGTGCGTTGCTGGATGTACTCAGTGGAATGGCAAAAACGAGGTTTGCCACACGCACATATACTAATCTGGCTACATAAAAAAATTATTATGAACGAAATTGATGATGTGATTTCCGCTGAAATACCTGATAAAAATGTCGATAAGGGGTTACATGATATTATTGTAAAAAATATGATACATGGACCTTGCGGTGCACTGAACGAAAATTCACCATGCATGGCCAAAGGAAGGTGCACTAAGCAATATCCTCGACTTTTAGTATCAAACACAATTACTGGCAATGATGGTTACCCACAATATAGAAGAAGATCTACTGAAGATGGCGGTAAAACAGCAATAATAAAGAAGCGTAACGGTACCACCATCGAAGTAGATAACTAGTGGGTTGTTCCATATTCCCCATTATTATCAAAAACATTTAATGCACACATAAACGTTGAATACTGTAACTCCGTAAAGGCAATCAAATACATATGTAAATACGTCAACAAAGGCAGTGACATGGCAGTTTTTGGCTTGCAGCCCGAAATCAAAGATTTCGATGAAATCGTACAATATCAGGCTGGAAGATACATAAGCAGTAATGAAGCTGTTTGGCGAATTCTTTCATTTCCGATACATGAACGTAGTCCAGCTGTTGTTCACTTAGAGGTACATTTACAGAATGGTCAACGTGTTTATTTCACGGAAACCAACGTGCAACAAAGAGTCCTGAATCCACCGGATACAACATTAACAGCTTTTTTTTCGCTTTGCAAAAATGAATCTTTTGCAAAAAACTGCTGTATACTGAAGTGCCTTCGTATTACACGTGGACTACTAAAAATAAAGTATTGGAACGTCGAAAACAGGGTAAGTCAGTCGACGGCCAACCTACCATCTTCAAAGATACCACGATAGGAAGACTGTACACCGTTCACCCCAATCAACATGAATGCTTCTTTCTACGCCTGCTTTTGATGAATGTACCCGGACCGACATCCTTTGAGTATTTGAGGACTGTAAATGGTACTATGCATGACACTTACCGTAGTGCATGCCAAGCTCTGAATTTATTGGAGAATGACCAACACTGGGATAACTGCATCAATGACGCGTGCGAAACGTCAACCCCAAGTCAAATTCGTGCATTGTTTGGCATCATTTTAACAACTTGCTCTCCATCAGCTCCTACAGAGCTATGGGAAAAATATAAGTCAAAAATGTCCGAAGATATACTCCATCGAAAACAGTTAGAGACGTCAGATATGACTTTTGATTTTACATCAGAAATTTATAACTACACTTTAGTTGTTATAGGAGATTTGTGCGTACGTTTGGCAAACAAACCTCTTCAGGATTTGGGAATGCCTTCACCTAACCGTATCGCTGCTTTTTCGACATGTGTAGAATTGGATAGTGAACAAAGTTACAGTACGAGTGATCTATTGTCGCATGTACAAAATAACATTTCCAAGTTAACGTCGGAACAAAAAGACATTTATGATACGATAATGCATTGTGTTGATAACAACGTTGGAGAAATTTTCTTTTTCGATGCGCCAGGAGGTACTGGTAAAACGTTTGTGATAAAACTGATTCTGGCATCAATTCGATCAAAAAATGATATAGCGTTGGCAATTGCGTCGTCCGGAATAGCCGCAACATTGCTGCCTGGTGGAAGAACTGCTTATTCCGCTTTGAAATTGCCTCTGAACTTGCATTCTACAGAAACTCCCACGTGCAATATTTCCAAATCATCTGGAATGGATGAAGTATTGCAGCAATGCAAACTTATTATTTGGGATGAGTGCACAATGGCACACAAAAAACCGCTCAAGGCTCTGGATCAATGCTTGAAAGATTTGCGAGGGAAGTCGAAACCCTTTGGCAGCACATTAATATTGCTTGCGGGAGATTTCAGGCAAACATTACCTATAATACCTAGATCAACTCCTGCAGACGAAATGAATGCTTGCCTGAAAAATTCTAATTTATGGGCACACGTAAAAACATTAAAATTAACTACAAATATGCGTGTCCGATTGCAAAACGATGACTCTGGTCAAACATTTTCAGATCAATTGCTGGCAATGGGAAACGGAAAGCTCCCAGTAGACTCAATTTCAGGACGTATACAACTACCTGCTGATTTCTGTAATTTAGTGACGTCCAAAAATGAATTGATTGAAAAAGTATTTCCGAATATTCTAAAAAATTATAAAAATAATAAATAGCTAAGTGAAAGAGCGATTCTCGCACCCAAAATATAGACGTCCACGAAATAAACAATATTGTTTTGACCAAGATTCGAGACCAGGCAGTCCTATACAAGTCAGTCGACACAGTTTTGGAACCAAATGAAGCGGTTAATTATCCATCTGAATTTTTAAATTCCATAGATCTTTCAGGGTTTCCACCACACGTGCTACAACTAAAAATATGCGTACCAATAATACTTTTAAGAAATATAAACCCACCAAAGCTTTGCAATGGCACTCGACTTGCCGTAAAAAAAACAATGGAAAACCTAATAGAGGCCACAATCTTGACAGGGCCTTTTGAGGGTGAGGCTGTTCTTATTCCTCGCATTCCCTTGATTTCAACGGATCTGCCTTTTCAATTTAAAAGATTGCAATTCCCAATTCGATTAGCATTTGCAATCACCATTAACAAAGTTCAAGGTCAATCATTAGAAAAATGTGGTATAGATCTTAATACTGATTGTTTTTCCCATGGACAATTGTACGTTGCATGTTCGAGGGTCGGTAAACCTGACAATCTATTTATATGCAACGACAATTGGACAGCGAAGAATGTTGTATATTCGCAAGTTTTACGCAGTTAATTTGTATTTTGGAACCAAATGAAGCGGTTAATTATCCATCTGAATTTTTAAATTCCTTAGATCCTTCAGGGTTTCCACCACACGTGCTACAACTAAAAATAGGCGTACCAATAATACTTTTAAGAAATATCAACCCACCAAAGCTTTGCAATGGCACGCGACTTGCCGTAAAAAAAACAATGGAAAACCTAATAGAGGCCACAATCTTGACAAGGCCTTATGAGGGTGAGGCTGTTCTTATTCCTCGCATTCCCATGATTCCAACGGATCTGCTTTTTCAATTTAAAAGATTGCAATTCCCAATTCGATTAGCATTTGCAACCACCATCAACAAAGCTCAAGGGCAATCACTAGAAAAATGCGGTATAGATCTTAATACAGATTGCTTTACCAATGTACAATTGTATGTTGCATCTTTGAGGGTCGGTAAACCTGACAATCTATTTATACGCACAGACAATGGGACAGCGAAGACTGTTGTATATTCACAAGTTTTACGTAGTTAATTTGTATTGTATCTATCTATCTATCTATCTATATAAAAACAAGTTGTGTGTATGCATGTTTGTTTGTTTGTAAAAAGAGCGTTTGCATATGACGTCATTATTAGTACATACGGCTTTGTATATGGACAGACAATGGGAAAGCCAAGAATGTTTTATATTCGCAATTTTTACGTAGTTTGAAACACATATATAAATCTATCTATATTCACAGGTGGGACACAGGGAAGCAACTACAATTGCGCGTAACTAATATAGCGCGTAACGACTTACGCGCGCGGGGGGGCTTGGGGGGGCGCGAAGCGCCCCACCAACTAGGTGTTGGGGTGGCGCGAAGCGCCGCCCCAACAGCTAGTATATATATATATATATAAAAATAAGTGGTCTGTCTGTGTGTCTGTCTGTCAGGTGACGTCATGTTTCTGTGTCGACTGACGTCATGAAGCTAGTTGTCGTCATTTTGCTATGATGGTGACGTCATTAATGGTATTTAAGACATGTGTTCACGGAAAAATGTTTAATTGTAAAATGACTGAAGAACCTAAAATGGCAACAGCCGAGGAAGCTGTTCAAAGAGTCTATGCCAAAAAACTTGCTGCTGATAGAGAAAGTAAGAAAAGAAAGCGTGCCGAGGAATCACAAGAACAGCAAGAAAACAGGCTTGCAGCTGATAGAGAAAGTAAGAAAAGAAAGCGTGCCGAGGAATCACAAGAACAGCAAGAAAACAGGCTTGCGGCTAAAGAACGCAAAACCGCGCAGTTAGATGAAAATCCACCTGGAAAGCGAGAGTCAAAACATATCAAAACTGAAAATGATAGCGATGATGATTGGGTTTGGGATTTTGACTTGGATAAGGTCATCAATGCCTACCAGATTTAAGTTAAAAAACAAAGGTTCGGCGATATGTACTTCATAGTGACGCTGAAAAATAAAGAAGAAAAAAAAACTGAAAAAATGTAAAAAACTAAAAAAAAACTAAAAAAAAAAAACACTCAAAGATAAATTACAGACCGGGACACAAATGATGACCGACACAGAGGGAATATAAATGACGACCGGGAACCCCAAAGAAAAATTACAGACTGGGACACCCGGAGACAAATCACAACCGGGAATATAAATGACGACCGGGACACAGGGACACAACTACAACGGGGACGCCGGGGGCACAGGCGGGATATATAATTGACGACTGAGACACAGGGATTGTTTGAATAGAAATTACAGACCGGGACACCGGGACACAAATGACGACCGGGAAACTGGGACACAGGGAATATAAATGACGACCGGGACACTCAAAGAGAAATTACAAACTGGGACACCAGGACACAAATGACGACCGGGACACAGGGAATATAAATGCTATTAATATGCACAGACAATGGGACAGCGAAGAATGTTGTATATTCGCATGTTTTACGTAGTTAAAATTATATGTTTATATCTATCTCTATTCACAGGTGGGACACAGGGACACAGCTACAATGGCGCGTAACTAATATAGCACGTAAGCACTTACGCGCGCGGGGGGGTTTGGGGAGGCGAGAAGCGCACCACCAACTAGGTGTTGGGGTGGCGCGAAGCGCCACCCCAACAGCTAGTATATATATATAGATATATATATATATATATGTATATATATATATATATATATATATATATATATAGATATTTACAAATTAACTACGTAAAACTTGCGAATATACACCATTCTTCGCTGTCCCATTGTCCCATGTCGCTGTCCCATTGTGCATATAAATAGATTGTCAGGTTTACCGACCCTCGAACATGGAACGTACAATTGTCCATAGGAAAAACAATCTGAATTAAAATCTATACCGCATTTTTCTAATGACTGACCTTGAGCTTTGTTGATAGTGATTGCAAATGCTAATCGAATTGGGAATTGCAATCTTTTAAATTGAAAAGGCAGATCCGTTGGAATCATGGGAATGCAAGGATTATTGCCTTTATTAGGTTTTCCATTGTTTTTTTTTTACGGCAAGTCGCGTGCCATTTTAAAGCTTTGTTGGGTTGATATTTCGTAACAATATTGTTGATACGCCTTTTTTTAGTTCTAGTACGTGTGGTGGAAACCCTGGAAGATCCAGGGAATTTAAAAATTCAGATGGATAATTAACCGCTTCATTTGGTTCCAGAACTTTGTCGACTGACTTGAAAAGGACTGCCTGGTCTCAACAATATTGTTGATTTCGTGGACGTCTATATTTTTGGCTGCCACAATCGCTCGTTCACTTAGCCATTTATGGTTTTTATAATTGGTTATAATATTCAGAAATACTTTTTCAACCAATTCATTTTTGGATGTCACTAAATTAAAGAAATTAAGCGGGTAGTTGTATACGTCCTGAAATTGAGTCTACTGGGAGCTTTCTGTTTCCAATTGCCAGCAATTGATTTGAAAATGTTTGACCAGAGTCGTCGTTTTGCAGTCGGACACGCATATTTGTAGTTAATTTTAATGTCTTTACGTGTGCCCATAAATTAGAATTTTTAATGGAAGCATTAATTTCGTCTGCAGGGGTTGATCTAGGTAAGGGCTTCTTAAACTTTTTTAATTTCCGACGCCATTTATGATTGCGAGTTTCTTAACGACCCCAACAAATACAAAAGGAAAATAAATTAATATTTTTTGATGATATATTTATTAGGTAACAATATACATATGCATATGAAAATATATAAAATTACAATTTGTTTAGAAACATATAAAAATCTAAAATTGAAATTTTCACAAAATGTTATAGAAATGTTTTTATTATAGTTTCAAAAACAAAAGGGGATTCTGACCGTCTTAATTCTCTGGAATATATCCAAGTAGTTGCGTGGCAAATTTTAAATTAAAGTTTACATTAAAAATTTAATGAGACGGATGTGCCTGTTTTTTATTGCATAACAAATCAAATTTTGGTGTAATGTTTGATACTGCTGGACGTTAGACCTCTTCAACATTTTTGATCGCTGAACGATATTGGGATTTAATATGTGTTAAAGCTGAGAAAATAACTTCACATAAATATGTGGTGTTGAATGGCAGAAGTACATTTAACGCCATATCGGCGATTGTGGGAAATTCAGTTCTAGTTCCGATCCAGAGTTCAGTCAAGGGCTTTTTTTTTGGAATTGTAGATTTAAGTCACACGAAAGCTCAGCAAATTCTTCTTGAGCTTTAAGTGGCAGATGATCAATATCACTTAATCCAATCCAAAACGGCTTTTGAATCCAAACTATTTCTTATAAATTGATATTTAATATAAAATATGTCCGGAACTGTATTTCTAGTGCTTTTAAGTGATCTACAATAGTTTTGCAATAAAAGTTTTACGATGAATTTTCGCAATTACAAAATCGTCGACACTGAAAAACATTTCGAAAGAATTTGTTTCGACCCTACTTTTCCAAATGCTGATCTTTTTAATAAGACTTTCAATTTTATCGTTTGAAGTAAATATATCGCAATTATTTATCATATTATTATCATTATATTTATCAAGATTATTTCGGTTTTAAGAGATTGACAAAAATAAATCTACATTTTTTATAAATGTCTATAACACCTTTTGATTCATAGTAAATTTATACAAGATATTATAATTATCGGAATAGAAATGCTGGTACAAACCGTCCTTCCGAATCAGAAGATTTTATGATATTCCGGACGCCGCAATTGCCAGCGCTATATTATGATTTGAGCGAATTGATGCCATAATCAATTTTATCACAAACGTTTTACCAGTACCACCTGGTGCATCCAAAAAGAAGATTTTTCCAACGTTGTTATAGACACAATGCATTATCGTATCATAAATGTCTTTTTGCTCAGACTTTAACTTAGAAATATTGTTTTGTACATACGACAACAGATCACTCGTGTTGTAACTTTGTTCACGATCCAATTCTACACATGTCGGTGCAGCAGCGGTACGATTACGTGAAGGCATTCCCAACTCCTGAAGAGGTTTGTTTGCCATACATAAGCACAAATCTTCAATAATAACTAAAGTGTAGTTATAAATTTCTGATGTAAAATCAAAAGTCATATCTGACGTCTCTAACCGTTTTCAATGGAGTATATCTTTGGACATTTTAGATTTAAATTTCTCCCATAACTCTGTAGGCTGAAGGAGAACAAGTTGTTAGTATGATTCCAAACAATGCATGAATTTGACTTGGAGTTGACGTTTTGCACGTGTCATTGATGCAGTTATCCCAGTGTTTCATTCTCCAATAATTTCAGAGCTTGGCATGCATGACGGTAAGTGTCATTCATAGTACCGTTTACAGTTCTCAAATACTCAAAGGACGTCGGACCAGGTATTCCTTCATTCACCAAAAGAAGGCGTAGAAAGAAGCATTCATGTTGATTGGGGTGAATGGTGTAGAGTCTTCCTATCGTGGTATCTTTGAAGATGGTAGGTTGGCTTCGACACACTTATCCTGTTTTTGACATTCAAATGATTTATTTTTAGTATTCCACGTGTAATACGAAGGCACTTCAGTATACAGCAGTTTTTTTGCAAAAGTATCATTTTGGCATAAAGAAAAGAAAGCAGTTAACGTTGGTTCTGGTGGATTCAGGGCTCTTTGTTGCACGTTGGATTCCGAAAAATAAACTCGTTGACCATTCTGTAAATGTACCGCTAAGTGAACAACAGCTGGACTTCGTTATGTATCGGAAATGAAAGGATTCGCCAAACAGCTTCATTACTGTTTATTTATCTTCCAGCCTGATATTGTACGATTTAATCGATTTCACTGATTTCGGACCGCAAGCCAAAAACTGCCATGTCACTGCCTTCGTTGACGTATTTACATATGTATTTGATTGCCTTCACGGAGTTACAATATTCAACATTTATGTGTGCATTAAATGTTTTTAATAATAAATGGGAATATGGAACAACCCACTGGTTATCTACTTCGATGGTGGTACCGTTGCGCTTCTTTATTATTGCTATCTTACCACTATCTTCAGTAGATCTTCTTCTATATTGTGGGTAGCCATCATTGGCAGTAATTGTGTTGGGTACTAAAAGTCGAGGATATTGCTTTGTGCACTTTCCTTTGGCCATGCATGGTGATTTTTCGTTCAGTGCACCGCAAGGTCCATGTATCATATTTTTTACCACAATACCATATAAGCCCTTATCGACATTTTAACAGGTATTTCAGCAAAAATCACATCATCACTCTCATTAGAAGTAATTTTTTCATGTAGCCAGATTAGTATATGTGCCTGTTGCTATCCTCGTTTTTGCCATTCCACTGATTACATCCAGCATCGCACTAACCCAAACACTTTAAGTTTTACTATGTAGTTTATCAGTGAATTCAACTTTTACCGAAGACACAGGCCATAATGTCATGTCTATGAACCGCGGATTGTCCTTGAAGTAAAAGCTGCTGTATCTCGTCCCAAGCTTGATTACATGTAAATGTAATAAATAAATCTGGACGACCATAGATACGAACATATGCAATAGCATCTTGAGCACATTCATGCATATGACGGGGACTGCCAGCATATGACGAAGGTAAAATCGTTAATCTTCCAATGTTAGAGGTATTTCTGTCATTTAAAACTGCATCTCACAAATGAGCGTATTGTTCAGAGCGGAGCTTGGTCTGACTCAGACGGATAAATAGCAAACGTTCTGATTCAATCTTTGCATACATATCAACGATGTATTGGTGAAGCAATTGACGGCATTTTAAAATATAATTATCATCATTTTGACGAATCATTAGAATATAGGAATAATAATTCATTGCTCTGCATATCTTATCCGTTTGTTTATTATTGGATGGATCTATCAATTTATTATTAAAGTGATAGCCGTTGGCTCCATCCCAAAAAATGATAGGATATTGTAAGGCATCATAGTAATGATGAGTTTAAGCAACTCTTACCAACTGAGCGTTTCGCTTATAAAGAATAATATCTCGAGATAAAAACTGATCACCCACCATAACGATTGCCACTTCGTTGATAGTTGGAGCATTGTATCTACGCACATGTTCGTCAGTAGGCGTTTTGTCAGCGGAAATAACAATTTTATGCGTATCAGTGGGCATCAAATCGATAGCTGTTTTGAACATATGCACTGAATCATTATTTTCGTTGAAAAGAAGTTGCAATTTGGAAACGATATTCCTTTCAACGTCGGGAAATGTTTCGCAACGTGCATTCAATTCAGAATGGCTATCACTGCTGAAGTACAGTTGTAAATATTTATGATTCTCACCTGAGAATGGTAGAAGGGACCCTGCTGTATGATAAATTTGCCCTTTTACTTTGAAAGTAGGCATAAATTGATCTTGATTTTCGATTTGGGCACCAAACGACGTCATTTGGACACATGAGTTATATTTTCTGATGTTTGATAAAAAAAAACACTTAAATTCTGACGTGGCTCCAGTAAGCAAAGTCTTCAATGGCTCTGGGGGTAAAGCCAGTTGAGGAAGTTTAACTTTTCCTGAGGCACAACACATTCCCATTGTTTCACCATTAAATTTCAAGGCCTTGCAGGAGGGACAAATTTTAGACTTATTCCCGATTTGAACATATCTACTATAATCATCGACTGGGCTGTACCTGAATGCCATGCGATAATTTTCGCGTTGCTCTTGTGATTCCTCGGCACGCTTTCTTTTGGCATTATCTTTTGAAGCCACGAGCATGTTTTTACGTTGCTCTTGTGATTCCTCGACACATCTTCTTTTTTCACTTTCTCTTTTAGCAGCAAGTCTGGTTTCGTGTTGCTCTGGTAGTTCCTCGACACACCTTCATTGACGTAAATTGCACATTCCTAATCTGGCATTATCTCTTGATGTCGCAAGCCTGTTTTCATGTTGCTCTCGTGATTCCTCGACACGCCTTCTTTTTTTACTTTCTCTTTCAGCAGCAAGTCTGGTTTCACGTTGCTCTGGTAGTTACTCTCCACGCCTTCGTTGACGTAAATTGCACATTCCTAATCTGGCCCTTTATCTTTGAACCGCAAGGCTGGTTTTGCTTTTTGGTAGCATTCTATAACATTGACAGTTGGAAAAATCTTCACGTGCCAAGCTTGCTAAAGCACAACAATTTATAATAAACCTCAAAATTTTAAGTATCTGTTTTAAGATTTTCGAATTACTTTAATCTATTACAAAATGTTTCGAATTATTTATGCAATTCCCAGTTTTTACATTTTAGTTTATTTTCTTTTTCTTCTTTATTTTTCAGACGTCATTTGCAAACCCTCATCACAAAAATACATACAACTTATTTATGTATATATATATATATATATATATATATATATATATATATATATATATATATATATATATATATATATATATATATATATATATATATATATATATAGAAGATATAATCTGGCGTAATAGACATAGTGTAACAGTAATAACACACATATCACTATACCAACATTTTTGGTATAGTTGTAAGTCGTTACGTGCCATATTAGTTACGCGCCATTGTAGTTGTGTCCCAGTGTCCCACCTGTGAATATAGAAAGATATACAATTCGGTTTTGAGGGTTTTAACCAGTAAAATAATCATGTAAAAAGCGTATTATATTTACAATTGATGAAAAGGGTGGATAATAATATTTTCTTATTGTAAATAAAAATAGATAAAACAAGGAAAACTTTGATTGTAATACAAAAATATTAAGCGAAACCCCTCCTCTCTGAAAAGGGCCAGATGTGCCCCTATACTACAGGTTGAAAATTTCTTGATTATTCGGTTTTTTCTCCTAGAGTTCTCTGTTATACAAAATTCGCAAGAAATTCTAGTTTAGCTATTTTTTCTATTTTGGAGAAGGGGAATAGGTTTTGAAAATTGACCTTTCAGAGATAAGTCTACGGTACTGTCTGGGGAGTGTATTTTTAAGCACATGCCAAGCGGTTTGTCAACCTACTTGGAGCCCCGACAATAGACGTCTACCCCCCTCTGCATGCATTTTTAACACCCTTTATTTCTTTGTGGAAACCTTGGCAAGGGATACTAAATAGAATCTCCTTTCAAGTTCAATAGCAGGACTTATGGGTCAGGAGGGGCTGCTAATCCTTCATGTATGGGAGAATTTATGGCTCTTTAATTCTTACATGGTAGCGGGGGTTCTATGGATGTCAAGGATCAATTTGGGGCCTACATATGGAATTGTTTCCAGTCATTACATTCATAGGTGGTATCGGGGTTTTCTAGCTCTGAACACTTATTATTCAGTCCGAGGAAGTGCCTCCTAAAAACTTTTCAGACTAATTTTGCGCTCTTTTGGTGTAATAATAATTCCTTTTCAGGATGAAATCAAATATGTTTTAATGAGCTAATAAGCTGTTATTATTTTTGAGGTTCTAATGCCAACACTAACATCTTAAGAGGCTTACATTGATGGGATATTATAATCACCTTCAGCATCTCGTAACAATTCATGTGCGGCCTGGAGAATAGGGAATGTGAGGGAGTTTAGGTGTGGGGTGAACCCGGCTCTTATAACTTTCCCCAATAGTTTCATTACTGATCTAGGGCTTAACAAAGGCTATGAATGGGTAGACCATGAAATAACACCTAATCATCCCGAAAAATTGCAGGCACCTGCTGTGCCTAGTATCCAAATTGGAAGTGCTGGGGGGGGGCAGGACACAATGGGATTGGCTCACCCTGTTTATTGCCTGAATTGTCTCCTAGCAAACTCCGCTTTGTGCAATATTTAAGTCTTAAGAGCTTAATTTGGTGACCCAGTTACTACTCCTACAAGTAATTTTATTCATACACATCCAGTTTATATTGACAAATCCTGTGTCAGTAAGATTCCAGCAGTTGTTGAAAACGGATTCAGAAGGGGAAGGGTGGGACAGCACTTTTACACAATTTTCAGAGTGCTTTTCACATTGGGAGGATAGTATTTTCAAAAGAATAATTATAATGAAAAAGGGAGTGGATCAGTACTTTTGTTTATCGAAAATTTAGATAGTAATGTAACTAAATTTAAAAAGGACTTTGTTTCGAGAGGTGGGAAAAGGAAAGGGGATGCACACTATAATGCAGATTTCAAGGTTTGTAAGGGTATATATGGCTTTTCTTTCGATACAGGCTAAGAGTGCTTGAAGCATTCAGTCCTCGTCACATGATATAAGCCCGAGTTAGATTGGAGTATTAATAAGACATATTTGGATGATTTGCCTGTTAATTGGGATGGGGAGAGAGCAGAGTTTTCTAAAAAAGACTTCAATTGATTTAAGGGACAATATCCGGTAACACTCAAGGGGATATTTATTTTTGAAAGGGCTAATGGTCATTTAAATATTGCGGTTTCAGAGTTACTGTATAGTACAGAATATAAAGTGAGGGAATTTAAATATACAAGGGACAATATATTCAGTAAGGTCCACTGAATAAGTAAAACATTGGTTATGGCTTCTTTACGAAACTGCCTAAGACCCTGATTCCATCGGACATTTCTCACCTATTATCAATATTAGTCAAATTTTAAGTGATGGCTCAATGTATAACAATAGGGGGTTAATATGCTACTATTATCCAATATGTCTTTCAAGAGTCTATATAGAATTAAATTGAAACATCATACGAGGCACTGTAATCGTCAGAGATATCCATCTGTGGAGATGGTTTCGGGTGATGATGCCACCTTGCGGTTCAAAAACTTTAAGAATTTGCTCCTGCAGAGCGACAAGGTGGCACAGGAAATCATAGTCAAACTCACTCCTGTGTACGATCCATCAAAGTCCAATCGTTTCAAAAAACATGAAACCATTGCAATCTCTTATGTCCATGTGCAGAGAGACTCGAGCAATACCATACAATTGGTAGAGGTGTTTGAAGCGTTGTTTGGGGAAGATTGTGTAGGCACAGCTATGGCTGCACTTATTAAAACGGCTAAAAAGTCAATTTAATGGCTGCGCAAAGTTAATTATCCATTGGTTCTACCATCAGAGGACGATTTGGCAATCAAAATAAAAATGTGCTGGGTGTTTAGGAGGGAATTTGTTAATGATAGTGGATAAACGCCAATCCGCAATCATGACTATTTAAGTTGTCAGATTTTGTCAGGCGGGGTAGTAATTTTCTAATACTGGCACATAAATCTTTTGATTTAAGCATTAAACAACAATATTTTCTACTGGTTTACATGCAAAATTCCCACTATGATTTGAAATTCATATTTCCAGCGTCGGCACGTTTGCAGAAAGGTGAATCTGCAGATGGCTCATGGATAGATGGGACATTTTCCAATAACATCGTACACAAATCATCTTTAAAGCAGCTAGTCTTGAATTTCAAATGAAAAATGTTTGAAAATGGTAATTGATATTTGAATAAAAGCAGTTCTTTAGACTCCTTTATTTTTTTTAACCAAATCCCTAAGTTAATTGATTCAAGTAAAAAAATTATGCTTTAATAGCTTCCCCTCCTCAAACAGATCTTTTCAGATAAAGAAAGGTATGATTTATTAACGAGTAAAGGCAAATACCCTTATGAGTACTACAATTCTGCCTCGAGGCTGCGTGAGGAAAAATTGCTACCCATCGAAGCGTCTTACAGTTCTATGACTATGCAGTTCGAATAGAAAAATTCCAATTTTGCCAAAGTGGATAAAGTGTATTTGCACGCGGACGGTATGAAAATACTACCATACAGTCAATACATTACTTCAGATAGAGATGTATGTACAGAATACAGACGGCGTGTAAGCCTGGAGAAAGATCGATAGTTGGTGGAAGATAGTCCTTTTTTCCATCCTAACAGTCTCCGTCTCTCAGTCTCCAGCTCAGATGTGTGTTTTTCTTCTGTTTTTTATTTATTTATATCTATTTTTACGCAAAGCGGTTTCGTTGTTTTTTAAAGTGTTAATTACTATGCTATTTTATTTTTCTTCCACGCCGCAGGCTCGGCCCGGCCCGAAGCAGATGCCATACCTTCCAGCTGCGTCCTAAGGTCACCCTGCTCACGAGTTTGAGAGCTTGTTTTATGTAAATTTATTCAAACAATTATGTAAATAAGTTTTAGAATTCATAGTGTATTTATTTATACATTAATGAAAACATATATTTAATTTTTTTGTAATAGAAAAATATCTTATCGTAAAAATGATGCCTTCCATTTTAACAAATCAACAAAACAGGGTAAGATCTATATTAGCTCTCCCATTGAAAATTGAATGATTCATCTGAACGATAATCTGATAGATTTTTTTGGGTTTGAAATGGAATAGAATCGAAAGTAAGAGTATCATTGGTATAAAATGTTTATTTTTACAGAATATCTTCTCACCTGACAATTGTATATTTCCTAATACATCCTTTATTGAGACATCGAGAATTGGTAATACCAATATCCCCCCTCCTGTATTTTCTTAAACAAAAAACCACACACAAACACATTCACCGCTGTAATACAAAGCACTAAGTGAGGAAAATAAATCATGAGATATTTAATACACCTCAATTGGTGTCTCGCGATATTGAGATTGACATAAAGTTGTAACTCACTCAATCCAATTTTATTTTGTGAAAGGTACTTGGCATTACACCTGCTGTAGCATTCTTTCTCACCTCAGCAATACTTCAGGCACAAACACAACAAGTTATAATTTCTACTGCTTCGGCATTTGAGAAAGTAAGAGCTAGCCGATATAATATCAAACTGCTCGTTCCGTATACAATCACGAATCAAAGACACATTCCTAAGGGTACACCACCCTACACCAATTCATCATTTATCAATGGTGAAATTGCTTCAAAACTGGCTTTGGTTTATATTAGAATTGCTAGTACCATAGAATCATGGACAAATTTTTCACACCAATTTGAAATGTTTGTATTTATCTTAACTTGCATGTAAAATTATTGGAGTGCTATTCTACATTTTTTCGTTTGATAACTCCTATAGGACCTTATATGAATTGACATAGCAATCCCTATATCGAGATTCAAAACTATTAAAAACAGTGTAACCAAAAAAAAATTGGCAAAAACACATAATATCAATGTACTGTATTTATCTGGTATTCAAGATATGACTATTGTCTAAACAGTTACAGCCTATTGGGCTGCGTCCTATTTGGATGCACCCAATACCTATTGGGAAATTACCCCCTATGTCAGTATTCTATTAGACCTTGCAAAATGAAAAAAATCCAATAATTAATGTATTCAGTTTGGACTTTTTACATTTCCAAGGACAAATTCTATTGAACACCTTAAGATTTTCTTGAAATTATTCAATATTCTTATTCTTTTTAAATGTAGTCCATCAACTGTTAAAAATGGGCATTTGCTATGAATCTTTCAAACAGCAAAGAGTCTTGAATTTTTTACCTCATGGTCTGCCAAATACATTCTTCACGCCTCACATTAAAAGCTTTCTTTTGTAAAGTGGAAAATCTATTATTCAAAATCGGAAGCGAGTTCAAGATTTATCAAGCAAAAGTTGTAGTTTAAATGCACTATTATATTTGATTTTTCGATGTAGTAGTTATGATTACAGTGTATTTTACAGTATTTATTGTGACAACCCTTGATTGAACGATTTTCTAGTTGAAAATACTCTTTCTTACCTATGTAATATAGATTTCATTGCCCTAAGAGTTTAAGGCTTTAAAAATGTTGAATTTTTTTTTATTAATAAGACTTGTATGTACAAAAATAAGTATCTTTTAGATTACTTCTTAAACGTATAGGTAACCATCAGAAGCGATAAGTGGCAGAAGCTCGTCAGGATGTATCCTGGCAAGCAAAGTCAGAGTCAAATTTCCTTTAATATATCGTATCGTCACTTCATTTTTATTATATCTCTTCGCAAAGCTAATATTACCATCTTGATTTGAATTATAAAGTTCACATTTTTCAATTTACTTATTTAGAGCTATATCAAACAAGAAATTCTGGTATGAAGATTACTTTCTGTAACAGCCAAAAATAAATCAGAAGGTTTATAATCATAGTAGCTGGTACATTCACAGCAAAATCGCAATGACCAGACTCTCTTATTATTCTAAAAATTGAACCGTAGACCCGGTTCTTTCTCCCGAAACAATATAAAACCACAACGATATAAGTTTTCTTAAAAATAAACTAGAGTCACACTTAGAGTTTTATAGAATCATGCCAGGGTAAGTATTTTCCCCTTGATCACACTTATCATAGTGACAATTGAAGTATAGGTAATATCTTGTGTGAGAGTCACAAATATCTTTAAGACAGGAATTAAAGTCTATAATTTGCATTGCATTGCCAACCCTTAACCCTGATAAATGTGAATTCCTTCGTTTTGGTCCTTTTCCTAACCAATATTCTAGACTTAATTGTTCTGAATTTAGCATTCCGTGCGTGACTTTTTTAAGGTGGTTGGGCTTTACCCTTACTAACAATTTAGGTTCTTTTCGCAATAAGTTGTTTCTGATGCTAAGGTTAAACTTTAAGTCGGTTATTCTAAGATTGTTGCGAACAGGGGGAAATACAACCGCAAAGCCCTTTCACAAATTTATATTTGCTTTTGTGATCACTCGGTTTTATATCTATCTGGATTGTATCCTGTTTTAAAAAGAAAAGATTTAAAGGCTTTCAAGTCATCTTATTTTCGTTTCCTCCGATTTTATTGTATCTTCCTCCCTGGTACAAGAACAGTGATATGGTAACAAATTTTGCGGCTCCAGATTTATTAAATAAACTTAAAGTGCTACACCAGAAACTACCCGACTCGATACATTTTACTATTAACCCTTTTCATGGTCTTCTAAAATTTTTTCTATAGTAATTTAATGTGTTATCAGAAGTTTATTTTCTGTCTGTTTGCTTTATACTCCGCTGTTTCAAGTGGGTCACAAATAAATTATTATTATTATTGCGTATCATATACGCAGTTTACAGGGATTGTATATTCTACACTTTTCGTCACAATCGTCGAAAAGTATACAATTTTCACAGGATGACCAGCTGCTAAATGTATACAAATATGATGGACATGTGTAGAACATTTTTGTTGTTGACTGTGTCACCACTAATAAAAACAGACTCGCGATCAATAAAATAAATGTCTTTTAGGAGGAGGAATAATCGAGTGACGTTACAGAACGTGTTTAAATAGGGTTTTTCGACTTATTTCTCGTTGCCTTGCAAAGTTACCGTCTTAAACGGATTTCTTGTTAATGTTTAAAAGAGAATCCACATCAAAATTATGTTTTATTTCAATTAAAATGTCAATAAATTGAGTAAATGCATTTGGACAACGACCAACTGTTTCATACAATAGTCCAAAGCTGGAGGATCATTTCTCATTATTTTGTTCAGTGTTCTGTGAAAAAATATTTTCCTTTGAAAAGATAACTCTTAAAAATCATCATTTAGAATTGAACGTTTTTCCAAAGTCACTATATTCCGTATAATTTCTTGTTTCTTAAATTCAAACAGTTTTAGCCCTTATACCCTCACACCGATTATAGACTGACAAGGATTATTTCTTGCTAGTAAGAAACTCTCTCCTATTTTATATATTGATGCATGGTTCAATGAATATTTCTGTGAGTAAACTATCATTGGTGCTAGTAAGTTTAGCATCGAGTTTGTTTTTCATCAATTTATGTTTAACGTCTTTGCTGATAATCTCTGCTAGTGCCCTTTTTATTTTACTTGCGGTTTCATCGTCTATTACCATGTTTTTTTATATAGCCTCTTATTTCGATATCTAGAGAAGGTATTTTGCATGATAGGTTTGCGAGAGTAGGCTTATCTGCTTTTTATTTTTCTTTGAACGGTAATACTAGGAGGTTGGTCAGATTTATCAACGGGTAATGTTTTTCACCATCAGCAGCAAGAAGCTGACCTTCGTAATCAACCAGAACCTTTATGTTTGCATTCTGCTTCGAAATTAACTTCTCTAGGAGTGTTAATTTCACATATCCACCTCTATGAAACTTGAATTTTCTCGTTACTACAAAGAAATTGAACTTCTTAGCATCACGACAATGCACGCATACATATCCAATAGTGTTGCCATTAGCTCTTGTCTCATAATTCAAATATTTCTCTTTCTCAGCATTCAATACTACTACAAGGCTATCATTAGCGCACGTCTTCTTGGAATATTTTATCTTAATTAAAAGAAAAGATGTAGATGTTTACTCTTCGGATGCAAAAACAACACAGAATCAAATCGCATGATCAATCAAGTCATGCGAGATTACGTCATCCTCACATAAGTGAACAAACTGTGTTACGTACCAATCAATAGCACACAAACACTATTACGTAAAACCCAAAGTAAACATGGTTTGGTCGGGTGCTGAAGGCTTTCCTTAGCCCTCGCCAGTTTTTATGTAATTAACACATGTGTCGTTTGGAAAACATTCTCTATTCAGTAATTAAAACTAGCATATATTTGCAATCATTCCCTATTACGTAATTAAAACCTGTAACTTGAAGATCTGTGTGTTGTGGAGAGATCGTTGTTAAATTTCTTTGTCATGCTAAGGCATTAAACGAAGAAAATAGTAGTGGCTATGGGTCAAACAAAGACTATTATGTGGATACTGTTGTGGTGCTGCTGTGAGTTGTTAGTACATCAGTAGTAGAGCTACCAGAGCTATAAGAAAAAAACACCTCACACACACCAACAACATTTTACTTTTAATCTTCCATTAAAACCCTGATTTGATCAAATGACAAGAGCAGCCCTTTAAGTATTTATTCATAGCATCATCAATCCACTATCCTATTCCACACGAACAAGTATGTTGCATATTTACTATTTAGATAAAAACAAGAGCTAAGAGCTCATATGGCACTTGTGACGAGGTTGGAAGAGCCAATAGCCTAGAGCTCATACGGCGTGAGCTCTAGTGAAATTCTAAGAATCAATAGATTGATTTAAAAGGAAACTCAGGCGTTTAATGCTGGTCGGAATTTAAAGGAAGAGCTCCGAGACAGGGTCCTTCTAAATATCAAAATTCATTAAAATCTGATCACCCACTTGTATTTAAAAAATACCTCATTTTTTCCAACTAATCCTCTCCCTTCAGTCCTCCAGATGGTCAAATCGGGAAGGATGACTTTATCAAGTAAGTTTGTGCAGGTCCTTGACACGCCTACTAATTTTCATCGTCCTAGCACGTCACGAAACAGCGAACTCGTCAAAGCACTGGACTCCCTTCCTAAATTTCCCAAAGAGAGTAGATCCAGTCCGGTTATGTCAGTCACGTTTGTACGACATTGGCTTGTTCTACCCACCAAGTTTCATCCTGATCCTTCCGCTCTAAGTGTTTTCTAGGATTCCTGGTTCCCCCCCCTCTGACTCCCCCCAACGTCACCAGATCTGATTGGGATTTAAAATAAGAACTCTGAGACATGGGTTTTTTTCTAAATATCAAATTTCATTAGGATTAATTCGCCCGTTCTTAGGTTAAAAATACCTTAATTTTTCCGTATTAATACCCCCCCACCACTGCCCCAAAGAGTGCGGATTCAATCCGATTATGTCAATCACGTATCTAAGACTTGTGCTTATTCTTCTAACCAAGTTTCATCCTGATCCCTCCACTCAAAGTATTTTCTAAGATTTTAGGTTCCCCCTCCGACTCCCGCCAATGTCACCGGATCCGGTCGGGATTTAAAATAAGAACTCTGAGGCACAAAATGCTTCTAAATATATCAAATTTTATGAAGTTCTTATCACTCGTTCGTAAATTAAAAATACTTTATTTTTTCTCATTTTTCCGAATTAACCGTCCAGCCACTCCTCACCCCCCCCCCCCCACCCCAGATGGTCAAATTGGGGAAACGAATACTTCTAATTTAATCTAGTCTGGTCCATGGTACTCTTGCCAAATTTCATCGCCCTAGCGTATCTGGAAGTGCCTAAACTAGCAAAACCGGGACAGACAAACCGACAGAATTTGCGATCGCTATATGTCACTTGATAAATACAAGTGCCATATAAATTAGTTATTTTTATCACATCATCTTTGGACCATTTGAATTGTTTTGTATCCCTTCAACATCTAGCAGATTTCATTCTAAAAACGAAGTCAGTTTAATTATTAATAATCATTGGAATTTATTTTTCTCGACTCTGCCAGAACCCACACCTATAGTCAATGTTTTCATTGACAATAGTCGATGAAAACATTATTAAGTATACTAAGCAATAAAATGGAATAGACTTAACTTACTTCTAGCAAGAAAAAATAGGAAGAAAAAAAAAGAACTAAAGCAAAGGTTAAGGGTCACTTACAAACCAAAAAGGAGATTTTTTTTCGGAGAAACCGTTAGCGCAAAAAGAAAAGGAGAGAAATTACGAAAATGCCCAAGAAGTAAAACAAAAAAGATGTCAAACAAAGTGAAGATCCGAATAAGTCTCGGTTGACTCATTAATGCCGAGATAAAAAAAAGCAATTTTTCAGTTTTATGGTGTCCCACGCAATTTTCCAAGTTGGTAACATTTGTATTGCCACGACGGACATGTATTGACAGAAAAAAGAAAAACTTGATCCACAGGCTGTTATCAACCCAAAGCTTACAATCTAAAGATTCAAAAATAAAACTGAGCCCTTACTATTGCAACTGTTTCCTTATTTCTTAAATTAAAAGTCTCATTTTTAAAAAGAAATTTGAATATTTTCTGAAACAAAAGGAGTGAATTTGTTTTTCAGCTCTTATGCTTTCCTGCAAAATTATCTAAATTTATTAGTTTTGAATTATCGCAATCAATTGGTCTGCCCCAAAAAAAGTCTAAACAGGTCCATGTTTATGGACCATAAATTTACAACTTTAAGCTGTGCACAAAAATGGAGGAAGAAAAGAACTTTAGTAGTTCAACATGCCAACAGTTTGTTTGCAATTTGTATTATACGATAGTTTATGATGGCGCTATTTTAGCGCCTCTGAAAGAATTAAATAACAAAATAGTTTTTCAACTGAAAGTAAAGAGCGACATTAAAACTTAAAACGATCAGAAATTACTTTGTATATGAAAGGGGCTGCTTCCTCATCAACGCCCCGCTCTTTACGCTAAAGTTTGACTCTTTCTCTCAACTCTACTTTTCAAAACAGTAAAAATTATGCTTCAACATCTCCACCCGCAAGATTGTGACAGAAAAAAGAAAGCAAGACATAAAAACAATTTTGTATAAGGATTATGGCAAATTCCCGCACTATAAAATTTACCCTGAAAAGTTAACCCCAGGAAACTTCCCTCCCCAAGAAAAATTCCTCCATGGAAAAATGTCTCCTCCCCATGGAAAATATACGAATACTTCACAGTAAAACATTTTATGCGTAAACAATGGGTGATAACTTAACGATAATTTCCATGGGGCTCTGGAAGGGATGCTATATCTGAAAGCACAGTTATTTGGCCTTTCAACTATGATCAATAAAATAGCTATCTCAAAATTTTAATCGCGTTTGGGAAAAAAGGGGCGAAGGAGTTGCCCTCGAGTTTTTTTTGTTCACTTAAAAAACTTCACTAAAACTTCTAATTTCTCTTAGAATGAACCCTCTTTCAGTATTCTAGGACCACTGGGTCGTTACGATCATCCCTGGGAAAAAAAGAAAGAAAGAAATGAACACGCATCCGTGTTGTTTCTTTTTTTTCATCAAAATATAGAAAATTCTGCATTTTTATGGATAGGAGGTTGAAACCTTTACAATAAAGTTCGCTGATACGCTGAATCAGATGGTATGATTTCGCGTGATTTCGACTTCTAAGACCGTTTCCCCTTTTTCAAAAATTAGGCAAATTTTCTCGGGCTTGTAGCCTGTCAGAGATATCACTAAAATTAATTAAACTTATATATTAGGAATCATCATAATAAGCTAATTGTTTTGATATATCTATTGGTATCAAAATTCTATTTTTTGGGTTTCGGTTACTATTGAGCTGTGTCGCTCCTGAATTACAGTTTGTTACCACGAAATATCTAAAATTAAAACAGGCGGGGCCTTTTAATCTATTTTTCAGTAATGAAAAACAGGACAACGTCAAATATTTTTTCCAAAGGAAGAAGTAAGATACAAGTCAGCAAAAATTTTTAGATAAAAAATTTTGCAATGGGATGACAGATATATTTAAAATGGTATGTAGTAATAAATAAGGGTAACAAATTGGAATGAACAGAAAAGAAATGTTGAAATTAATGTTCTAAGAACTATAATTTTATACCAGTCCCGGTGTTTAATAAACACATTGTATAAACTCATTTCTTTCGTTTCAGGGCCCTTATATTGATTGGCTTAGCGTGGACACTTTCTTCTATATGGCTCATACCAGTTACTAGTTGGCATTTAATATTACAAAATGGTGTGCGAACCAAGAATCCAAAGACATGCGATACAGAGTTTTCTGACCATGTGTCATTCAAGGTAATTTACAACCGTATATTTTAACTTAGATTCCATAACCATTGATGATTCACAAGATGTCTAAAGCTGGTCTAAAGCATCTCAACTGGGATAGATTCGTTTCTAGAGTTGTTGAAGCCCGGGGAAAGACTATTTATAGTACCCCATCCCAACTCAAATGCAAGCAAAAAAAGCCGAATTAAAGTGAAAAATTTGATCAAAGTCGGCGCCCCCAGCCATGGCGCCTCAGGCAGCTAAACCAGTTGCTCGTTCCCCTTTGTACGGCTCTCAGCAGTGGGATGTTGTCCTATTCTTTAAATTGCAATGCGTCAGCATTTCCAAGATGTCGGATTTTTTTTCATCTTGTATCCACGTTTGTGCTACTTGAAAGAGGCAGCTTTCTTGTGGGCGTAGTACTAACTTCAAATATGCCAATTTTCTTTCTAGAACAGATCTGATAAGTGACTGGCCTTGAGGAAGATTTCCAAGTTAATTTGTCAAGTATTGTTTTGTCTGTTGCAATTTATTGAAAAGTTTAAAACTTATTTTAATCGAATTGTTTAGTGAATATAATGAAATATTGTTAATGAATCAAAAAACAAACTTTCCTATAAATCAAAATGCTTGAGGGGAGTCGACAAAATACTGATGGGTAATTTGAGCAAGATTTTAATCGTATTCGGTAATTAATATTTGCAAACTATAATACTGAAACTATATAATTTGAAACTATACCCTGACTTCAGAATCTAGTAGCCTATTATAGCCTGATGTAAGATAGATTGATTCCTGAAGTCTATATTACGGTTTGTTAGTTTATGGTTTCGAATAACCCTAAAATGTGTTACCGTAGTTTAGAACGTATACTACTAGCTACGTGTATTGATCGTAGGATTGGGCAGGCCATTAAGTTCTTTTGTGAACCCATCTCATTTTGACATTTTACTTAAATAAGATTTTTTTTTTGCTCGAGTCTTTGAGGAAAAATTTATTGTAAACTAAAAGCAATCGATGAAATTGGTGGTGAAAGACTATTGAGCACTTCGTAAATTAGTTTTTATTTTCTCCAAGCTACATAAGGAGTTATTTACTTTCGAAATGACAACGGTTTTTCTAAGTGGGATCTGTGTTTTCAGTAAAGCACTAGTTTTAATAATCCTACAAATATAGAAAAATATCACGAGACAGGTTATTTGAGCAAATTTTAGAGATATATGTTGTATAGGCTGAGAAGGCTGAGTTATGGCTGAGTTGTATAGGCTGAGTTATTGTTAGTTTTAAGTTTCAACTTCACTGTTCACTTCAACTAGGAAAACTGGGAGTTTTCCTAATTGAGGAGTTTTTGTTGTTTCTTTGATTGTTTTGTCTTTTTTTCAAATTTTCCCCAAAAAATCCAATAAGAGTGAAGTTAAAACTTTATAAAAAAATTACTACTTTGCAGTTTATGCAATATATTTTTGAAGAACTGTTTTAAATAGACTTAGTCATGGTATATACCTGGATTTGAGGAGTTCTTAAAAATGGAATTCACAGGAATTCTGTAAGTTTTAACTAATGCCCTTAGATATTCCTGAGATATTGTATGTTAGCCATTTTGACCACCTAGATGCACATAGTTTCTTTTGCTTTTGTTCAAAGTTCCATGAAATTCACGTCAGCTTAGCATCCGTAGCTGTTCTGGACATGCTACGAAGCCGCTAATTTTAGTGCTATTTTTTTACCTAAGAAAAATGCTCTTTAAGATAAAATTTACGGACGTGTATTAGGATGATTTTTTAGCTAATGGGCAATGCACAGATCCATAATATCATAAAACCTAAAAATACATTTATATTAACAGTTACTACAATACAGTGACTATAAGAATCTCCTCCTCAAAAGGAAGATTGAAGTTGAAATTTCTCTATAGCAATAAATTGTATTTTCTATTCTGTTCCAATTCCATTTTTTCAATTTTTGTCAATATTTTGTTAGATTGATTTTACTTTCTATGTTCTGTCTCGTTAATTTCCCTTAAAATGAGCCGTTAAACAGCTCTCTATGATACTCTAGAACCCCGTTAGCAGCAGGGAAACAAAACGGAATAAAGAAGACACATCGGTGCTACCCAAGCAAAAAATTAATTTTCCATGTTGTTCAAACCAGGGAATTACGATTTTCATATGTACAGTTTTCAGAGATGGCAATCCCAATCGTGTACTTTTTATTTCGATCTAATTTTTTTTCCAAAATAGTTATTTTTGAGTTGATATGGGCCAAGGTTTGTCCTTTACTAGGTGGCAGCTATGACTTAAATTATGAATGTCATGTAAATAGAATAAGAACTTCTTCTATTACAAGCTCAACGAATACTGTTTTATCAAAAACCATAGTGCAAGTAATTGCCTATTTAGTGAGAAAAATTGGCATATGATTGTACTGAAGTTATCTTTCTACTTCAAACTTTCTGTTCAGGTTTACTTTTTAACTGCTTTTTTACGAGGTCGGTTTGTTTCAGTCTCAAGTTTTTAGCAGATATGGCTCCAGTTTAATGCCTATTTTATAGGAACCACTATAAGAATATTATCTTGGAAAGTAGACCCTATCTCTAATAAAAAAAATATAAATCTCTAATATAATCTCTAAATCTCTAATATCCTATATCCTATATATCCTATATAATAAATAATATATAATATATAATAATATAATAATAATAATAAATAATATAAAAAATATATTATTTAATAATATAATAATATAATAATAATAATATAATAAATAATATATAATATATATCCTATATATAAATAGGATATATCCAATATCCTATATAATAAATCTCTAATATCCTATCTCTAATATAAAAAAGAATTGAATTTTTATGCCGATTCCAAATACATAAAATTCATTAGATTTAATGCTATCCATCCAAAGCAAAGATCCTAAGAAAAATTGCCTGCTTTTTGAAAAAAGGAATAAAACCCCCAATAGGACGAGAGATCTTGGTGGAAATCGCACCACCAGATTCGTTATATATCAGAGGACCTTACTGTAGAGGTTTCTAGATTCTAACCACATAAATGTCGAATTTCGTAAAAAAAAATTTTACCAGGAGAAATTCACGGATGCGTGTTTATTTGTATTTTCTTTTTTACCTGGGTAATCGTATCGAACTAATGATCATAGTAGATCGGGACAGGGCTTCTTGGAACGAAAAATCCTCAGTTCAAGTGCCCTTTTTTAGTTACCAAAAAGATTGCAATGCGACTAGTCCCTCCTTCCACACTTTTTTTCCCATAAGACATCCAATCAAAATTTTAAGATGGCCATTTGATTCAGAAAGGGTGAAAGGTCCTATAACTATGCTTCGGGGATGACATGATCCCCCACAGTCGCTGGGGAAAGAGCTTTAGGCTTTGGAATTTCTCTATTGGGAAGAGCAATTTGCCTAATGAGAAATATACAGAAATTTTTGGAGGGGTAATCCTTGTTGCAGGGAATTTTTCACAGGAAGAATTGTTTTTGGGGAGGAAAGTTTCTAAAAGAAATTTGACAGGCGGAAGGGGGGGGGAAGGAGAATTCTGTGAATGATATGAAAAGATGTCAGAAATTAAAGATTAAAAAAACAAGTTTTTTCATGTGCAAATAAGAAGCAAAAATTATAACTTAAAAAATTAGAAATTGTTCCGTATATGAGGTATAGTTTAACTTTGTGCCATAATTCTTGCTGAAAAATTGCTGAAACACAAGGGCCTTTGAATTCGAATGAAAATAATTTTTAAAAAGACAGATCCCTTAATATACAAAACAATTTCTATTTGTTTTAAATTCTAATGCTGCTCTATCCTTTATTGGATTTTTTTAGTCAATTATAATTAAACTACTTTGCGTTTAAACCTTCGTCCTTAGGAACTGGGACTAAAATTCCAGTTTTAGCGTTAAGAGTAAAGGAATGAGGAGAAAGCAGCCCCCTTATATACACAATGATTTATATTTGTTCTGAGTTTGAAAGCCAATGTTTACTTTCATAAAAGGAAATAAATAAAAATAAATTTTCTGGCTAGAATACTGGCAGAAACGACAATTACAAAGAGTAGAAACGAAAGGGAAGAACAAAGAGATAAGCGTTTAAAAGATAAGCAGTAGCAACTCTTACAACAAGTCAAAAGACGAAAGTGAAGAAGAAAGAAATATGCGGTTACAAGACATGTGACAACGAGGGTCAGAAAGTATCAAAAATAAAATTGAAGAACAAAGATGACGTTCTTACCAGTTTCATAATGCATAGAGAACAAAAACCCAAATTTACAAATGCTCAAAATGAAGAGACTGGACTATCAAATGGGACAGTATCTAAAGGACGACCTGAGAAATGTATATTCACCGGTGAAAACGAACAACTTAGACCGTCAAATTTGACAAGACTAATCCAATCAGCAAAGCCAAAGGGCATTGAAAAAATGTCTGAAGTAATGACAAACTAATATGAAGATAAAAGAAATATATTATTAGAATAATTGTGATAATGACCATTACAATAATTCAAAAACGAAACTGAGTAACAAGGAAATATGCGGTTAAAAGATAAGTGGCATTTAGAATTAAAACGAGTCAATAACGAAAGTGAAGAACAAAAAAACTGTGGTTACAAGATATGTGACAACGAGGATTACAGTGAATCAAAATGAAAATGAACAAAAACGAAATATATGGTTAGAAGATAAACGACAGCGAGTACAAAGAAATATATGGTTAGAAGATAAGTAGCAGCGAGAACTACAAGTGACAGCAACAATCAGAACGTGTCCTTGATTATTGGCCCAGTTGTTTAAGGCTTCATTGTACTGGGGATCTCAGGTCTTATGTTAGATTCCAACAACACACAAAAAGACTTTGCTGTCATTGGATTAAAAGGATTCCCTGAATCAAAACCCATCTTGCGTAATATCTATCATAACAAGTCTCAAAAAACAAATCTTGAATACAAAAAAAATATTCAAAGAAAAATAAAACGCCTTGAAGAAAAGATATATCCTTTAAAACATTCTGTAACACTCACGGGTGCGCAATAATTCATCCTCAGTTCCATCCGGGGATTTCCCGCTTGACGAAAAAATCTTGAAGAAAAGCGTCCTCAAGAAAAATGGTTTAAAAAACGTCTTGAAATAGTTTGAAACGTCTTGAAAAAGGTCTTGATAAATGTCTTGAGGGGAAAATGACTTGACGGGTACCTCACCCTGAGGTTTTTTCTCACCTGACTCCTTAAGTTCTTAAACAATTAACTTTTACGTAAAAACTAAGGAAATTTCGAGGAAAGAACATCACGTTTTACGTAATAAACAGGTGTATATAACAATTCAAAATCAATAACCTGTGCTGATTGCTAGGGACCCAGAGCTGGCTGCAATAGGCGTGCTGATCGTATCCATTACCCCCATACTACTTTCATCTTATTTACCCATTTCTACACAACGCATTTCTACACAACATTGCCCACCTACTGCCCTCCGTAGTAACATCCCATTAAAAGAATTTTCTCAAAGATTATGCCTTAAAAAACTCTTGAAATAATGGTTATATAATTAATTTTGATATTCCAGACCCCCTCCTAATAAATGTTTCGGAAGGTAAGGTTTTTCAGCGATGATAATCAAGCTCGTAGCATTGTTCTACGAAAAATAAGCTTGAATATAAAAGAATGGGGATTGAAAAAGGGAGAAGTTCATCTCCTTCTAATTTAAGGAAGCCTTGGATCAAGCAGCTCAGGGAAAAAACTATTATTGAACAGTAAACCTCGTAAATATAAAGTATAATCTGAAAAACAAAGTTTCGTCGACTTATTTCTATATACTATCCCCTAAATCAAAGTAAATGCCCCTCTCTACAGTATATTTTATTACTTGCTACATGGAAGGAAACTGTTTTTATTTCTTTCGATCACAGCCTATGTAAAGTTCCACACACTACCACCTAAATCAGAATAAATACCCATTTCTACACTATATTTTGTTACGTGAAAAATGGAAGCAAACCACTTTTAGTTCTTTCGATCAAAACCTATATAAAAGTTCAATATATATACCACCTAAGGTATAATTATTTGAAACATGAGGAACGCCCCTCTCTGCAGTATTTTTGCTTACGCTCAACTTGGAAGCAAACCGCTTTTATTTCTTTCGATCACAGGCTATATGAAAATTCAATATACGTAAAACTTAAAACAGAATTATTTGAAACCTGAGAAATGCCCCTTTCTAGAGTATATTTTCTTACGTGCAAAGTGGAAGTTAACGGTTTTTTCTTACGATCACAGTCTATATAAAAATCCGATATACGTACCAACCAACAGTCCATAAAATCTTTGATTGCTAACACGCGCTGGCTGGAATTGTTTAATGATGGTTTGTATAGATAAACAATTAACTACGGTGTAAAATCAGGTGGCTTGCGTTCTGGAACAACGCATTGTATAGAATCTTTTTCCTGGAACATAATAAAATCAATTGCTTGTTGGCGCAGATGTCCAAGGCGCCATTTTTGGGGAAAATCTTGGGCCTTACGTTCGATTCCTATAGTGGAAAAAATATTTGTTGTCATAGGATTATAAAGGTTCCCTGAATCAAGACATATCTTGCGTAAACTCTTTCATAACATCTCTCGAAGAATTAATCTTGTAACAATAAAACTCGAAGAAAAAGAGCGCATTGAAGAAAACTAAAGTTTTACATTACGCCGACGTGTGCGCAATACATCCTCCTCAGTTATATCCTGAGGTTCCCTGCTTGACTGGCATCTGCAAAAGCAAGTCTTAAAGAAATCTTGAAGAAAAACATCTTGAAGAAAAATGTCTGAAAAACTTCTTGAAATGTCATGAAAAGTCTCAAAATGTCTTGAAGAAAAATCTCTTAAAATCGCCTTTAAATGTTTTGAATCGTCTTTAAGAATGTCTTGAGGAGAAAATGTTTTGACTCGCACCTTGCCCTAAGAGTTTTTTCTACTTGGCCTCTTAGGTTTTTAAACCATTAGCTTTAACGTATCTACCAAAGGAATTTCGGAGAAAAAACATCCAGTATTACTTAAAAATCAGGTATACTAATAAATCAATAATCAGTAACACCTGCTGGTTACTAGGGACCCAGAACTAGTTGCTATGGGCGCGCTGGTCGCATCCGTAGCTCTCATGCTACTGATATATTACAATTTAAATCTAAGCGGGAAAAAATTCTAGTAGCACTTACTCCCCCTCCCTCCTTCGATAAATTACTGTGGCGGCTCTTGGCCCCCCACCTTTCTCTATCCATCTATATACCGGTAGATATGGGAATGTAATCTTTTATGTTATGCAGAAAAAAGTATTCTGTGATAAGAGGGATATTTTAACCCCTAGCACCAGTGTTAGACTCTGACTCCAAAAATATTCTCGAGGATCAAGAGGTATCAAAGATTAATATATACCCCCTCTCTTCCCTAAGCTTCCTCTTTTTTATTTTCTTGATTACGTGCATCTCTTGGAATTAATATACCGCCGCGTGGCAATACTGTCTCTGAAGTTGGGTACACATTTTTTGTACAATGCTAAATCGATTGGCTGTCTCAGAATTATCATCTACTAGTTTTTTGTTGTACTTTGGGCCAAAATTGTCATTTTGTGCCGCAAAATGGTTGAAACGTAACTTTGGTGCGGCACAATACTTTTGCTACTAAATCCTTTTGTTACTAAAGTTCAATAGAATTTTCAGTGCCCTTTGTGGGAAACCCTTTTCTCGATATTCTAGAACCACTGGCTCTACATTATCACCTCCGAAGGTAAAAAAAAAAAAAAAAAAAAAAAAAAATAACAAGAACCGAATAAACAAATAAACAAAACTAGGAATCAGTGATCACCCTGCTCGAAAAAAATACAAATTTCTCATTTTGGCATAATACCCCTAAAATAAAGTTCTCTGATATGCTTAATTCAGCATTATGCTTCATCTGATATGCTTGATAAGGTGGTATTCTTAATTTTTGATAATTGATATGCATAATTTGGCTGTATTTAGTCAATACTACAAACCCGGGGATATTTTTCTCCTTTTTCACAAATAGACTGAGTTTTCTAAGGCTCGTAACTATTGTTGGGCTAGTTGAAACTTAATAAATTCCGCAAGTTTGAAATTAACTAAGAATTTGATTCTTTTAATGTGTACATTGCTATCAAACCTCCAATTTTAGAGTTTTGGTTTTTATTTGCACGAGTTGCTTCATTCGTACATGGCTGACAACTTTATAATATATAAGAAAGAAAACAAAACCCGATATTTCCACTTAAATGTCAACAAAACCCAGTTCGTGGCAAAACTTACCCCCCTCTCCTTAGAAACTGCCTCGTAACACTTACCCCCTCCCTGCTCCACCTTTTGTACAGGTGAGCATATGAATGCAATCTTTTATTTTACGAAGAAAAGCTGTCTGCAATAAGAAGGAACTTTCAGCCTGCACCACCTATGCTCATACTCATTCCTAATAAAGAGACATTTGAGAAAAATTCATGGCTTACCCTTAAATCCTCTTCTACGTTTATCTGAAGTCTCGCGAAGAGTTAAAAAATTGTGGAATAAAATGAATTAATGAGGTATTAGGCACACACACCCCCTACCTATGCAATGACCCACCGGCCCTCCTGCATAATAGCTGATGCAGGGTTATACGCTGCTGGACATAATTTCATCTAGCATCAAGTGAAAGAACATAGTTAAATGAAGCTTTAAAATAAATTTCTATTTTTACCTATTTATTTTTTATGAACAACATGACTCTTTAATAACGAATACGTTACCGCACGGCATTGCTTCTTCTGAAACTTGGAGGTTCAATGTATAAACACGCATCCGAATTTTTTTTTTATCAAAAGAGAAGAAAAAAATCTTAAATTCAACATTTTTGTAAAAACTTAGAAAATTCAAATTTAGAAAAGGAGTAAATAGAAGGAATTTGAAAGCGGGAGAAACATGGGTGAGAAAGGAAATCAGGGGGAAAGGGGTTTTCCCTTTTTTGAAAATCAGGCAAATTTTCTCAGGCTCTTAGCTTTTGATGGGTGACTTTAAAATTGATGAATTTTGTATATCTGGAATTACCTTAAAAAACTGATATTTCGATATAAAATTGTCATCAAACATTTTCTTATTTAGGGCTTCGGTTACTATCAGCCCGGGTAGGTCATTACGTATAGTTCGTTATGGCAAGTTGTTTGACGAAATGGGGTAAGGATCGAGCTTAAATTTTCTCTGCACAGTCCTAGTCGAATGCCATTTTTACACTTTACTTGGAAATAATTCTGCTAATTCTTAGAAAATGTCCTCATATTTTTTTCTTGAAACTGATTAAGCTTTGTTTATCAGTTAAAAATTGAAAAATGTTTATTATTCGTTATGTAGATAAGGATTAACTTAACCAATTTTCAGGGCTTTTTTTAGATTTCCGTATGCCAAGGGTTTGTTCTTTATCAATTTTTTTTTTATTAATGATATGGCATTTTTAAGGGCTTGGGTTGGAATACTTAAGGTTAAGCTCCAAGGATGGTGGCTGTGAAAGGCATGAGGATGAACAAAAGGTTGGTAGCGGTTGTCAGGCGTGTACACAAAGAGCTAATACTTATGCGGTCACTGCTATCTATTTTCTAAGTATATTTGCTACTTATAGCAGTGCTGTCAATCAGAACAGTAAAGTTCGGTCCCCTGGAACTTTGCTAATGCATCAAATTCTAAAAATATGTTTTGCTATATACTCTTAGGTGAATGCAGTATTTTGAAGCAAGTTAGATTTCAATTAGCTAACTAGGCAAAAAAGGATTAATCAGAAATTCAGATAATGATCCTACTATCTCTTTTGGGTGGTTTTGTATCCATTATTCCTTATTTTTATGTCTATTTTTATCTCCAAAATTTATTCTTTTTTGTTATTGTATATTCATATTTTTCCATAATTATTGTATAGACCAATTATTATTGTCATTAGTTAATTTGTAGATGTTAATTTTTTTATATTCATATATTTTTAGGAATTTGCATATAATATTCTTTTTATTTTGGCGACCCATCTAGGGCCAAACGCAAAGCAGGTGGTCCCGAATGAGGTGGGAAGAGGTCACAAGGAGGAAGGATTTAAAGGAAGTTGTAACTTCTTGGGAGAGAGTAAAGAGTTAAGGTGTAAATAGGTTAGGGTGGAGGAAAAACATGGGCAGCAGTGTTCGGCTCAGGGTGATTGGTAGTGCGCCGAGTTGTTATTATTATTAATAGTAGTTGTAGCATAGATAATTTGGGATAATTAACCTAAAATAAATATTTTTTCAGGTATCTGCTGCAGTAATAAACTTTTACGTTCCCTCTGTTCTGATGATCTACCTGTATGGAAGAATTTTCTACGAAATTAGAAAAAGAAGCCGCTCAGAGCTGGGACAAGTCAGAGTATCTAGCTATCCAAACCGTGTGACTAAGGCGGAAGATAAGACATGTACTTCTCGTTTTGCCAAAAAGACCATACGTATTTCAGATAAAACACCTTCCGAGGATGATTTAAGTGACTCAGTGGGAAGAGAACCATCTTATACACTTAATCATCAGCATTCACTATTAGAAGGATCCTGTTCTTCTTCTAGCAATGGTACTCGGGCTTCAAGTGTTAGTCAGTATAGGAGTCTTACTCTTTTCACGGTCCCTTTCTCTTTTTGTCAAAAAGAGGGCTACTGTACTATAGACGATTGTCAGTTCTTTGGAAAAGTTGACGTACATATCGAGTACACCCGCGACAGTGATTCAAATAACCTCCTGCAAGAAAAACATACGAAACATAAACAGTGTTATGCGTCCCATGTAAGAGGAAATAAACAGGTTGAATGGAAACCAACTGAACTTTGTGAGAACAATGGAAATACATTGAAACACGAGTCAAATAAAGTATTAAACAGTATTTGTGACTTAAATCGAAGAATCCCAAAAGTGCCACAGGGGTATTTTCAAAAAGAAAAAAAGGCAGCTAAACAGCTAGGGGTCATTATGGGAGCATTTTTACTTTGCTGGTTACCGTATTTTATCAGTTTTATGGTGATAGCAGGGTGTAGTGAATGCATATCACATAAATTTTATTTAACTACAGTATGGCTTGGATACATGAATTCAGCCTTAAACCCAATATTGTATCCTTTGTGCAATGTACATTTTCGAAGAGCATTTGCAAGGATGCTCAGGTTCAAAAAATCAAATGGTGGTGTTTTACCAACAATCAACTCTTCTCAGTTGGCTAAAATAAAAAGCTATTCTAACAGATAAAATATATTAACGTAACAAATGCACGGAATTATTATAATATGATCTCTGATGACCGGTGAAACAATTTACAACTATTGAAAAATACTTTGTGTTGTAGCGAAAAAAATTAAAATAAATTAAAACTAATTGAAAAAGACACAATATTCTCCCCTTAAAATTTCGTGAAATTACACCAGAAGCACCCTTTTTCATCAAAACCTTATTTTTTCAAGTCACAAAATGTCTGCTCTTATAAATATGCATTGTATTAGCATAAATTCATTCAAAACGATAATGCTTGAACTAAATTTTTGTGTACCAGACGTTTTTGTAAAAATAAGACTGTTCCCTATTAGAATTGAAACATACTGTTAGTAAAACTAGTATATTAACAAACAAGTAAGAAAAACGGTGAATTTGAGTTTTGGCGTTATTTTGGGCCAGCGCCATGTCTTATGCAAACTGAAGTAGATCGTTGAAATAGTTGAAAAACCTGGCAAAACAAGTCAGTTGAAGGCTAGAATCAATTCAATTGTGCTTCATTATCCTATTTACTCTGTTTTATGTCGTTTAAAATTAACTTTTAATTCAAATAATTGATTTGGTCATTTATTTTCCCTAATAAAAGATAATAGTGAACGAATAAGACTGGTAGTCAAATTGGTTCAGCAAAGGAAAAATTGTCCACATCATCTAATGATTTTTGGTTTTGTTATAACTATGTCCAATGGGCAGGTTCTCTGTGATGGAACCAGTGCTGTTTGTGATTTCGATTAATATCAGTCCCCTACTTCATCTTTTTCTCACCGTAGTAAACATCTGCTTTTTTTACAGTAATTTAAACTTTCTGAAAAATAAGGACAAGGACAATTTTCTTTTGCTAGATTATAACCATATCTTAATGTGTCATACGTATATGTAATTGTCATTATTGATATCCACCAATTGTGATGGTTCTATAATATTAAAATAATGAGGGAAAGCGGCATCAATCTGCGTTTCTGAGTTTTAATGGAGCAAATTTGAATTCATCAAACTGCTTTTTGCTCTTTGATCTGCTTAAAGCTTGAGGGCCCCTCAAGGAGTGGCCAACATTCAAAAATTGGGCACACCAAGTGGGGTGTGACGGAGAGGCGGGTCATCGCTTGGCCTGGTAGAGCATGATGCAGCTTGGCGGAACGGGGTATGTTGTGGCTTGGTTTAGTGTGACACGGTTGATTGTGGCGTGACTTTGCAGATTAGGGTAAATTGGAATGAACTCTGACACGATAAAACATGCTTAATAGACCTAGAAAGAATGCCATCTCTAAGCAAATATGATTCATTCAATTATTTTGGGGTTGAAATATAGAATGATTTTTGAACACCAAAATTAAAGATTAAGACCAGAGCCTCCCTTATTTATATCACCTGCACATACACAGAATCACTAAAATTTACTGTTCATCATTTCCCCTACCAAGCTAAACATGCTCTAGAATATTTAATTTAGAATATTTGAATAAACTGCGGGTGAGTGCGGGAGACATAAAACAAAACAGGAAGGAATCAAAGAGTGTAAAGGCATATTACACTCTTTTTACGTAGCCAAGTATGGCTACGTAACCCATACTTGTTTAAACCTTTTTTCGTATTTTTTTCTTTTTGTGAAATTGGAATAAAATGAGAATTCCTATTTTTCTAATGTTTTATAGTACTTGCAGTCAAGAAAATAGGATAAATGAATCCACTTTTTTTCCATTTGTATCCTTAGAAACTTTTCTTCAGACAAAGCTATAGTTTATGTACTTGTCTTGGTCATTGTGCTCCTTGGTGAATTAGTTTCGTCAGTCAGAAAAAGAATAAGCGAACAGTGTCAATTTATATGAGTATTTTTTATATATTTAGAAGATTAATAAACGTGATCTGATGTTATATAAAGAAGACGAATAGTATTTTTCAAAGAAGGTGCTGGGCACACGGTAGAGTTTTAAATTGTTGGACACATATTGCCCTACAAAATCAAAATGCTTATACAAAAATAAACCAATTTTTAGCAATCACACTTATAAATTTTGAGGTTCCATGGAAAGCAATTTCAACTGTGGTTCAAACGAGGATAAGAAAAAGGATGAGTATAGTTATATAGTCACCGCCAGTCGATGCAGTAGAAGTGATTACCAGGCATGGAACACGTAAACGAAAATACTGCAATAAATACTGTGGAGTGGATGAATACTACTATAGTCACCACCAGTGACTGCAGCAGAAATGATTACCATGTATGTAACACGTAAATCAAAATATTCCACACATAATTGAAAATACTGATATACTATTCTTAGCGTCTCTTCGTTATTTTTTTTAAACTAAAACCAAAGAAAACAACCAGAATAAAAAGAGACAGAATAAAAAGTATGCAGAAAATTTAGATAGTGCTCGCAACACAGGAACAGTGAGAAGAAACAGCGTCAATGATTAACTATGATGTTTAATTTTACGGATAGCTATTCCCATGGTTGGTGGCGTTTGGGTAAAATTAATTGCAGCGCCTTCCCCCTGACTCAAATATAAGCAAAGACAACGCAATCGAAGTAAAAAATTTGATCAAAGGAGGCAGCCACTCAGCCATGGTGCCTCCCCTAGCTACGGATCCCCAAACCACAACGCCCAGGGCAGCTTGCCCCATCTCGGGTCGTTGACCTTGTTTCCTCCATCCTCTTTCATACATTTTGTAAATCTAAAAGTTCCTCGCTTAGAAGTTCCACATTTACTTCATTCTTTTCGGCAAGGCCCATATAGGTCAATAATGTCCGCCATTTCAAATAAGAGTAATCAAAAATACTTTCAAATACAAACCTTAAAAGAATGGTTTTCGGTTTTGAACCAAGTGAACTTGATCGTCATTATTTTCATAAACTGAAGCATTTAGTTTGGCAAGCTTTGCAGTCATTCAAGATGATAAGAAATACGCTGAAAATATCATAAAAATATATATATAGTATTTATATGTTGTTTTTTTTTCGAAAGCGGCTCTGTGTTTTTTCGGGATAATTGGAGTCTTGGAATTTTCTTCCATAAAAGATGATCTAGATTGGTCAGTAGTCTGAGAAAATTCGTTAAGATCCATAATTCTGTTTTTTTTCAAATAATGTAGTAAAAGTTGCCTTGACGTCTTGTACGTCAGGACATCATATGATGCCATTCATATTATGTAAGATAGCTGAGTTTTAAAGGTAACCAGTTATTTATCCAACGCAATATTTGTAGGAAGGCCCAAAAACAATAATTTGCAGTTGTAAATACTATATATAATGATACTTTTGAATCAACACATAAACTATCAAACGTGATAAGATGTGAGCATCGACAGCTTGGACCATCAGTTTCGACACCAGCAATACGGGGGGCTAAAGCAAAGGGCATTTCTAGATTGTCTGAAGTAATCAAAATACAAAATGAAGAAGATAGACAAAGACGGTTGTAAAATATGCGAAAACGAGAAATAGAGCGTGTCAAAAATGAAAATGAAGAGCAAAGACATGATCAGTTTGAAAATATGCGAAAACGACGATTAGAGCGTGCCAAAATGAAAATGAAGACCAAAGACACACGCGGCTAGAGAAGTAAGTGAAAGCGAGAGTCAAAGCGTGTCAAAAATGAAAATGAAGAGCTAGACACGGACGGTTAGAAGACACGCGAAAACAAGAGTTAGAGAGCGTCAAAAATGAAAACAAAGAGCTAAGACACTCGCGGTTAGAAAATGAACGAAAACAAGAATTTGAACGCGTCAAAATGAAGATAGAGAGCAAAGACACGGGTGGTTTGAAGATATGTGTAAACAAATATTACAGCGTGTCAAAAATGAAAATAAAGAGTAACGAAATTCGCGGTTAGAAGACAAACAAAAAAGAGAATTCGAGCGTGAAAAAATGGAAAAAAAAGAGCAAAGATACGTACGGTTAGAGATTAACGAAAACGAGAATTAAAACTCATTGAAAATAAAAATATAGAGCAAAGACACGGGCGGTTAGAAGACAAGCAAAACAAGAATTAGAGCTTGTCAAAAATAAAAATGAAGAACAAAGACACACGCGGTAAGAAGATAAATGAAAACGAGAATTAGAGCATACAAAGAAAATGGAGAGCAAAGACGCGGGCGGCTAGAAGACATGCAAAACCAAGCATCTGAGCACGTCAAAAATGAAAATGAAGAGCAAAGACACATACAATTAGAAGACATGCAATACCGAGAATGTTGGCGAGTCCTCCATTTCCCCGTGAGGTCTGGAAACTAATTAAAATTTTTTTGTATTTATACATCCGTTATGACTAAAGAGCACCAAAAATGAAAAGAATTGATGGAACATCTGTGCAAAATAGCACAGCGATCACTCACATATGCTTCCTTTTGCTGTCTCGTGAATGATTAACCTCGATTGTATAAGATTTATCACAAGCATAATTTTTCTTAAAGTTGCAGCAACAGATACAAGCTTCATTGTAAAAAAAATCTTTTGAGATTCAGCAAAATTGATTGTAATATTGATCAATAACAAAATTGGAATTTCAACACCTGAAAATCGGTGAACTGAGTATTAAAGACCGTATTGGGACTCCCTGATTATAATTGAATTCCCAATTTGTTGAAAAACAAAAATGTTGGATTCCCATACTCGAATCGAATTTTCAATTTGTTGACAAAAAAACGAGTGGAATTTAAGATCCTTATTGGATTTCCATCTTGTTTGTTGGATTTCCTGTTCTTTCAATGGATTTTCATTACTAGTGTTGTTTAATTTCAAAAGGCCTATAGTCTAACCCGCTCTTGTTTCTGAAGCATCACTAAACGCAACGAAAAAAAAAACTCATCTATTTTAAAAGAACAGAAAATTAAAACAAAATTTTCTCCCAGATAATATGACACCTCTTAACAAATGCACTTTTTCATGGTGGAAATCAATAGCTCAACGGCGTAGTAGCATAAAGACAGAAAAAACCTGAGTAAGCAAAATCTTCCGATCAGGAAATAGTGACACACGGACCTGAAATGAAGATGAAATTAAATCGAGGCACAAATAAAAAGAAAACTTCCCCCCTTTTTATCTACTTCCAGAACTGAACTGTTGCAGCAAAAACGCCATGAATCCTGTCTTTTCTGAAGACCTTTGACTTACTCATCACGTCTGATTAAAACCTAGAACGAACTGGAATGAATTGGTCAAACTTAAAACAAACTAGAATCACTGCTCAAAAGAGTTAAGCTAATGCCAATAAAGTGAAATAAAATCTCTCTAAGAATCGAGATTACTGGAAAAACTAATGAAAATAAATTGAGGGTCTAATGTGCGATCACATCAATTTTTGAAAATCTCCGGAACTCAAAATCTAATCTAGCAGAATTTTTTTGTATTTAAAAATTTTATTTTAACGTTTTGGTTCTTCTTGACTACGGAGGTCCTTACGTTAGTCCTGCCATGTTTTCCTGTGTATGGTTTTGAACTTGGGACCCTGCATTATCAAGCTGAATTCAATTCCTCCAGTGTCATCGAGCTGAGACCAATCCCATATCAGAACGACTGTATTTTAACATTATAAGAATAAGAAAAATAGTATGGCTAGAAAGTACGCCAGAACCGTCAATTTCACTGAATATTAAAATTTCCGCAACATTTGGAAAAATTCTGCCACTCTTGGCAGAGTTTCACCACGCTTAGGATAGTACCCCGCGCTTAGCAAAGTTCTATCAAGCTTGGTAAAGTTCAATCACGCTTAGCACGCGTCACCTGGTGTACATGGTTTCCGATAATGAAAAACCCATTGATTTTTGATTACTGTTCTATTATGGATGACGTAATTAATTTTTTTCATTATGAAGAATAGATCAAAGACTACATATTAAAATACTTTGATTTTTGCCACGTTTTATTGAATCAAATCTGAGAAAAAACAACAACAAATCTCTTATGTTTTGTGTGGCGACTCAGAGTCGTCTGAATTGTCTTTACATTTCTGACAAGCTTCCAGCGTTTTCTGCCGAGATAATTCAATTAACTTTATACAATCTTTTTCTTTCTCTTATCTCTGTCGAATTTTGTGGATGTGGTCCATGCATCGAAGGATTAGCTGTCTGTTAGGCACACTCACTTAATACTACTTTGTCTTGATCAATTAGATTTATCCAGACTGTACTCAAGTAAACCTCGATTGAGTTTTTGTTAAAATACAAATTTGAATGAATTTTGAATGAATGAACTCTATATTAACTACTAAATTACAAAAACTGTACATACACACAACAGCCCGGGGAAGGCTCAAAGAGCCTGATGTTGGACGGCTGCAATCCTCTGATTCTCAACCTAATTATTTAAAAGGCAAAAAATAAAGAAGGACAAAAACACTCACTCAATTACCCTTTAATACCAGGATATAAATCAACAATAATAAGAAAAAAAATATCTCCCCACTTCCAATAAATGTTTTTTTAATTTTACTTTAAATGACCCAGCATGTTCCGCCTCCCTAATTCCAGCTGGGATATCATTCCAAATAGCCAGAGCTAAATACCTAACTCCGAAAGCTGCAGGTGTGGTGTCTCGGTATTCAACAATGAAATTATCTGCCTTTCTAGTCTCATGCATGTGGAGTGAACGATTTACTCGAAAAAATTTGGTAAAAACTGGAGGACATACATCATTGCAACATCGATACGCAAAAACGGCAGCTTGATAATCTCGAGTCTGACCAATGTTAGGTACTCGTAATTTCTTAAAAAATGATGCGGTATCATTCACATTTTCTACATAATTACCAAGAAGTTGTACTGTTTTATTTTGTAGTATCTGTGCTCTTTTAAAATTTGCCTAGAAGTTACTAGACCAAAGGACGCAACCATAAGAAATATAAGGTGCAACGATGGTGTGATATAATAATAAAAGAGCTGATAATGAAAAAATATACTTTGATTGACACCAAATGCCCAAACCTCTAGCAGCTTTAGCTGCAACAAGATCACTATGGTTCTTCCAAGATAGATTAGAAACAAGCTGGAATCCCAAATAACGCACTTCATGCACCTTTCACAAAGGTCTACCGTTAAAAAATATGTTTTTATCAACAAATGGAGGCTTACAAACTCTCCTATAAATCATAAAATTAGTTTTATTAACGTTCACTGACAAAAGGCTCAAACTTGTGAATACAAAAAGGCCTTTAAAACCCTATTTACTTTCAACAATTAATCATCGACAGATCGACTAGACGCAGTTAAAGCATTATCATCCACAAAAGTCTTAATACAACACTCGGGTAAGTAAAAATGCATTGAATCAACATACACAAGGTAAAAAAAACGCGGAAAACTGATTTTTCGGGAAATGTTCCAGAAAACACAAAACTTCAGAATACTTTTATGGAAAAACTTGCTACTTCGTTGACTATGTGGAGAGGCGGAAATAAAAGGGGGGGGGCTAAGCCACCCTGTTGAAAGAATGAAATGCTTGATACTCCAGTTCGAATGTTTATAATACGGAAAAATGGGATGAGGAAGGGGCTAGACCACCTAATATTGAAAGCGAAACGCATGAAATTGATTTTTCAAAAGCTTTTCAGAAAATAGTAAACTTCAAAACACATTTAACGAGTAAAAGACACCAACAAGTGCATACCAAAAGGAAACACTCATTTTGCCAGGAAAAAAATGAGAAGAAATTTATTGTACGCGCTTTTCAAACAGTTTGTGGTAACGAACTGTAGTAAGGAGAGACCCGGCTCAATAGTAAATGAAACCCTAAAAAATAGAATTTTGATACCAATACTTACATAAAAAGAATTGCATTTTGATGCTGATTTTGAATATACAAGTTTCATCAAGATCAGTTATACCTATCAAAAGTTAAATTTTCCTCATATTAAAAAATATGGGGAAACACCCCCTAAAAGTCATACAATCTTAACGAAAATCATACCATCAGATTCAGCGTATCAGAGAACCTTAATATAGAAGTTTCAAGCTCCTATCAACAAAAATGTGGAATTTCGCATTTTTTGCCAGAAGACAGATCACGGATGCGTGTTTTTTTTGTTTTTTGTTTGTTTATTTTCCCCAGGGGTGATCTTATCGACTGAGTGGTCCTAGAATGTCGCAAAAGGGCTCATTCTAACGGAAATTAAAAGTTCTAGTGCCCTCTTTAAGTGACCAAAAAATGGAGGGCTCCTAGGCCCCCTCCCACGCTCATTTTTCCCAAAAGTCTGCAGATCAAAATTCTGAGGTAGCCATTTTATTCATCATAGTCGAAAAACTTAATAACTATGTCTTTAGGGACGACTTACTCCCCTGCAGTCCCCATGGGAGGGGCAGCAAGTCGCAAAATTTGACCTGTGTTTACATATAGTAATGGTTACTGGGAAGTGTAAAGACGTTTTCAGGGGGATTTTTTCAGTTTAGGGGGGGGTTAAGTGGGAGGATATTTCCATGGAGAAACTTCTCATGGGGGAAGAGAATTTCAATGAAGGGGGCGCAGGATTTTCTAGCATTAGTTGAAAAAAATTAAAAAATAAATATGAATTTTTTTTTCTACTGAAAGTAAGGAGCAGCATGAAAGCTTAAAACGAGCAAAAATTATTACGCATATGAGGAGTTTACTTCCTCGTTATACCTTACTCTTACGCTAAAGTATTTTTAGTTATTTCAACTATTTATTCTACGACCTTTGTGATTCAGAGGTCATTCTTAAGGAATTGGGACAAAATCTAAGATTTAGTGTAAAGAGTGAGGTATTGACGAGGGTTGAACCCCCTCATATACGCAATAAAAACATACGAATATAGAAGTTCGTTACGTAAGTTAATTCGTAAGTTACGTATATTTTTTACCAATGACAACGTTTGTAAGAAATTAGAAGTTCTAGTTGATTTTTTAAGTAATCAAAAACTTGGAGGGCAACTAGCCCTCCTCCCTCGCTCCTTTTTTCTCAAAATCTTCTGTTTAATTGCAATTAATTAATATGCAAATTTCGTTTTAATTATTTATGTGCGGAGAGCCAAGATCAAAACATGCATTAATTCAAAAACGTCCTGAAATTAAATAAAAAAACTAGTTTTTTTAAATGAAAGTTAGGAGCAACATTAAACCTTAAAACGTACAGAAGCTACTCCGTATATGAAAGGGGCCTTTTCTCCTTAACGTCCCGTTCTTTACGCTAAAGTTTCTTACTGTTTTGAAAATAGTGTTAAGAGAAAGAGTCAAACTTTAAAGTAAAGAGCGAGGCGTCGAGGAGGAAAAGCCCCTTTCATATACGGAGTAATTTCTGTTCATTTTAATTTTTTATGTTGCTCCTTACTTTCATTTAAAAAAAACTAGTTTTTTTTATTTAATCTTCATAAAGTTCGAGAAACTTCGGTGCAATATGAAACTACAAATTAAGAGTTTCATTTTCATTAGTGAAGAATTTATTCCTACTACAAAATAAAAAAAAATTAAAATAAAAGAGAGAATAGAACTATCAAATGGAACTACAATAAAGAAATGAAGTCAAAGATGGTAGACACTGGAGTCCAATTCAGATTTATTGATAGTTTATTATTTTTCAAGATTGACAAAGTTGAGAACAGTGAAATAATAAAAAGAAATGTAAAAAAAGAGACAAAATGTATAGACTCAGCCTGCAGTTGCGAGAGATAAGAAATTGGTAGAATAACAAAGTGGCGAGAACAAAAAAGAGCTAAGGGGGAACAAAGCGGTCCAAGACCCATGGGAAGCAAAACAAGCCTATAACAGAACAATGAAATCTAAGAAAAAGGACACTATGGTCAAATTAAGATTTGAAAATGATCTATTTTGCAGAACAAAGAAATCGAAGTAAAGTAAGGAAGAAACAAGAGACAAAAAATAAGATTTTATTTACAATTTCAGCCTGCGATTGTGGAAAATTAAAATTTTGGGGAATTACAAAACGTATTTAGGAAAAACAAAGAGGTCAAAGACCCAAAGGGAATAAAAAGAGCTGATCATGAAATAGACTTGAACGACCTATGGACGGGCTATGGAAAAGTTGAGAGATAGTGAATTTTGGGTTGGATTAGAAAAGCTTGGGAAGCAATCTGAGATTAGCCCTATCAATTCTAAGGAAGATTTTATCTCTTCTTGGGGAAAGGAGCACCTTTGGGGAGCCATGAATGATGAACTATTCGTTCAACGGACAGCTGGTTAGCCGGTTGTGACCCTGTTACCAAGGTTTTGCTTTCTGATCTGGAGTCCCTATCGAATACTCTCTCCCAATCACTTAAAATTTCACCCAAATCTTGGACTATTAACCCTATTCATAATTTTTCTCTTCATGGGAATCGACAATTCTTTCCAGCAAACCTTATTCAGTGAGCGACGTATCCAAATTTCATCTTCAGTTGGTATCAATGAGCAATCTTCATTTGATTATCCCAGGGGAGGGGACCCAGAATGAACTGATTAATGATTCGTTCAAACTTTTGGCTTTTTTGCCTAATATACTCTATGTTCATGGTACAGTAGTGGTAACCACGAAGGACTCCATCACAATATTTGACGCCAGCGAGGCTTTCCCCTCCAATAAGTGTGCAGCGCCTTATCAGTGCCAGTGTCTAGTAGCAGCCATAGTTACCATTTCAATACTAGTAATTTAGTTATTAGTCTACATTAAAACTCCCCTTAGTGAGTCCTTCTTCAGAGTTTATAGGTTTGTGCTTAAGTCATCTTTAGAGGAATATATGCGAGCTATTTTCTACAACCGCATAGATTATTTTTCCAAGAACGCAGGTAGGGTAGAAAAAGATTTCAAGAGAAAATAAAGTCATTAGTATATCGACAGGGGGGCCCGTCTAACCTCTGAAGAGATAGCTAGAGATATTAGGGGTGACCCAGGTGGTGACACCCTTGGCCTAGAGTTTGGCTCGTTTGATCGTTCGATCACTTTACCATACCCTGGAAGTATAGGGTTTTACCATACTCTATATTTACGTTACAGTAGTGGTGGCTGCGAGACTTTCCATTACATAATTTGGTGTCGACGTTGGTTCCACTGCAATAAGTGGTGCAGCAACGATTTTAGCGCCAATAGGTGCAACAGCAATTTCTAGCACTTAATTTTATGTTGTCAATTTTACCGATTCATCAACGTGCCTTAAATATTTAATTTTGATTGCAATGCACAAGTTTCTGTTGAGTCTCGCCATGAATAGTGTGACGAGAGTCATTTTAACTTTCATCAAATTTTAATAAAAAAGTAAGCAAAGCCATGATTATGCCATGTTCTTCAAGACTTTACCTTGCAACAACATTAATGTTAGAAATTATTAAGAGATTTTAAAAACTAACAGTTGGAGTGACCATATTTCACCTATTATAAGGTAAAACAAGTAAACAAGTAAAAGCCCATTTTTGAGAGTCTACAGCGTCTATGAAACCACATCAATATAATTGGAAGTTTTTTCCTTTTCTTTAACATCATTTACTGAAGTTCTGACAGGAACATTATTTTTAGACAATCGACAGTAGTTTAACGTTTAGTTTTATTTCCATTTTCAAACAATACACATTTTTAACAAGCACACGCACACAAAGATTAAATAATTTACGAATTGGATATCTTTAAGTACCTTCGTTTCTTCAACCATCCGCTGTTAATGCAAGAAGAAGCTTTTTGAAATCCCCGGATGTCTCTCTCTGAAAAAACAACAACACTTTGTTGAAAAAAATAACACACAAATCTAATCCTAAATTAGTAGCAAAAATATTGTGGGGACTCAATCCTTTAACCTTTGTACTAATAACCGTGTAAATACGAGTATTTCCTTTACTGTTCACTCAGAATGCTTTTGTAGTAAAAGGAGAATTATTAACCCCTCAACATCCGTAATATACACTTAGTTGAAATATGTACTTCGAGATGAAGGAAAGTCAGGTTATATATCCATTTTAGAAGTATATACGTTAGGGTTGCAATTTTATTTCCCTTCCTTTAAAGGACTATATTTAGTCAAAACATTTCAATTTCATTCTGTCCAATTCTGAAGTGCAGGAATTAGATGCGTAAATAAAACTTTTGAAAATAATGGTAATAACGTATGACAATTTATTTAAACTGTTGGATTTTTTATGAATTGGCTAATCAATAAGTGATTCGCCAATCTATTTTCTATCATAAGTAGCACAATAGCGCTGCTTAAGTAAAGAATTAAACCCCTAAATAGTAGCAAAAATATTGTGGGGTTCGATCCTTTAAGCTTTGCTCAAACAACCGTATGAATTTGAGTATTTCTTTTTTTTTTCACTCAAATTATTTTCGCAGCAAAAGGAGAACTATCAGCCCCTCACCATCTATATCAACTGACTTTTTCTGACGTCCAACTTCACGTTTTGAACCAAACTGAACTAGTGACGGGATCTCTTGGACAGATATTTTTCTGACCACTTCATCTTATTATATCTTTGAGAGGATCTGCAATGATCCTTTGTCTCAAACGCAGCCAACCAAATTTGAATTTCAGTTGCCACAACGAAAAACCAAAATAATACGTAGAAATGTTAGGAAGCTAGCTGCCCTACCTTTTAAAGTTGTTGCTAATATTTCCAAGAACACTGAAGACTTCAAACACCTACCACGCGTATTTCTCACTCTAGAAACACCTTTGTAAAGATGAAGAGCGTGTAGATAAACGGAGAGTACTCTCTCAAAGTTAAATTCCGGCAATTTAACAGTAACATTCGCTTTGAGCTGATGTGAGGATGAGAATTTTGGGCCTTGACTTGAGCAGCTTGAAAAGGGATTCCAAGTATTTGCAAATAATTTTATCATGTGCGTCTTTGATATTTGCCGGAAGGAACAGGATCACTAATGACTTAATCTGGGAAAAGACGAAATAGCTAGTAGTAACTGATAAAAGTTAAAGCAGTCAATGGTGTTAATAGGGAGCACATGGTAAGAATGGGCAAAGACCACCTACCGCATGGTGTTTTTGTTGGATCAATAAGTTCGTGGTAACGAACTGTAGTAAAGAGCGACCCGGCTCAATAGTAACCAAAACTCTAAAAAACAGAACTTTGATACCAATTGTTACATCAAAAGAATTGTATTTTTATGCTGGTTTTAGACATATAAGTTTCATCAAGTTTAGTCTTACCCATTAAAAGTTACGAGCCTGAGAAAATTTGCCTCATTTTAGAAAATATGGGGAACACCCCTAAAAGTCATAGAATCTTAACGAAAATCAAACCATCAGATTCAGCGTATCAGAGAACCCTGCCGGAGAAGTGTCAACCTCCTATCTACAGAAATGTGGAATTTTATATTTTTTGCCAGAAGACAGATCACGGATGCGTGTTTATTTGTTTGTTTTTTTCCCAGGGGATCGTATCGACCCAGTAGTCCTATATTGTAGCAGGAGGGCTCATTCTAACGGAAATTAAAAGTTCTAGTGCCATTTTTAAGTGACCAGAAATATTGGAGGGCACATAGGCCCCCTCCCACGTACATTTGTTCCTCAAAGTCATCGGATCAACATTTTGATATAGCCATTCTGTTCAAATTAGTCGAAAACATAACACTCATGTCTTTGGAGAAGACTTGATCCCCCACAGTCCCCAGGGGAGGGGCCACAAATTACAAACTTTGATCATTGTTTAAATATAGTAATGGTTATTTTAGTGTACAGACGTTTTCAGGGGGATTTTTTTGCGTTGGGTTGGGGGCGGGTCGAGGGGAGGGAGTTACGTGGAAGTATCTTTCCATGGAGGAATTTATCAAAGTGAAGAGAAATTCCATTATTTAAAAAAAAAATGGGAAAAATAATTAAAGAGTTTTTTTCATCCGGAAGTAACGAGTAGCATTAAAATTTAAAACAAATATAAAATATTACGTATATATGTGGATTCTTCTCCTCCACAATACCTTGCTCTTTACGCCAAAGTATTTTTAGTAATTTCAACTATTTTTTCTACAACCTTTGTGATTTAGGGGTCATTCTTAAAGATTTGGGATAAAATTCAAGCTTTACTGTAAAGAGCGAGGTATTGACCAGGGGGAAAACCCACTCATATACGTATTAAAAATACACAAATATAGAAGTTCGTTACGTAATTTAATTCGTAAGATACGTATGTTTATTGCTAACGAAAACGTTTGTACAAAAAAAAATAAAAATATAGTTGCATTTTTAAGTAACTGAAAATTGAGGGCAACTAGGTCTCCTCCTCCGCCCCTTTTTTAATCAAAATCGTCTGATCAAAAATATGAGAAAGCCATATAACAAAAAAAATGCAAGTTTCGTTTTAATTATCCATTTGCGGTGGGCCAAAATCAAAATATGCATTAACTCAAAAACGTTCAGATATTAAATATAAAAAAAATCAAGTTTTTTTAACTGCAAGTAAGGAGCGACATTAAAACTTAAAACGAACAGAAATTATTCCGTATGTGAAAGGGGTTCTCCCCTCCGCAACGCACGCTCTTTACGCTAAAGTTTTTTTTTTGTTTGAAAAATAAGAGTTGTGACAAAGAATCAAACTTTACTGCAAAGAGCGAAGCGTTGCGCAGGGTAGAGCCCCATTCATATACGGAATAATTTTTGTTCGTTTTAAGTTTTAATGTCGCTCCTTACTTGCAGTTAAAAAAACTTTTTTTTTTATTTAATCTCTTCCAGAAATCTGAAATCATGGACGGCAGCGAGTAAAACTCGAACATTTTCTCGAGAAATATGTTGTATTTTCGAAGTCGTCCTTTATAGTTTTATTTGTCCAAAATGCTAGAAAGACCGTTAGAAGGGCCATAGTCGTATTGTGTGCCAGCAAGCGTATGAATGCCTAAGTCTAAGTTAGGTGGTATCTTCATTATGGCCTTTTCAGGCAAAGTCACCCATGTTCGTTTACTTTTTCAGGCAGCCCCATTCTTTTTTCAAGGCTCAAAAGGCAAATCAAGTGCATTTTCATTTTCAGGTGATTTTCATTAAAAAAAAACCTGTTTTTCGATGAACGAAAAGCTACTTTTACTCGGCTGACTTCGCCTGAAAAAGCCACAATGAAGACAGGGCTTAAGCTACCTTCTGTCGCTTAAATAGACCACTAGAACCCTGAATTGTTGTTTGTTAGCATTATTTTGTTGTTGTTGCTTTTTTTTTACCCAGGGTGATCCAGTCGTCTCCCAATATCTGTAGAATTTAACTAATCAGCAGGAGTTTCACTCTACTGATTCGTCTGTCAATATTTGACAAGCATTTGAATGACTGGATTGCCCTTAGTATGATTACATGTATATATATATATATATATATATATATATATATATATATATATATATATATATATATATATATATATATATATATATAGACTTTGTCCGCTCGATCATCAATCTAATCAGTCATATAATACCCCACCAATTGATACCTCCAATATTTATTTCTTCGTAAAATTTCTAGTCTGAAACTAGGAGAAAGGCAAACAGATGCTACCCTAATAGCTAGAGAAAAGTAAATACTCACGGAGATAGTGTCTTCTAACGGCTTGCCAGTCTTGGATCTAAATTGCTCCTTTATGTTCCCAAGATCAATTTCACATCTTGTCACGATTATTCTCATCAATTGTTTTTCCTTTGTTCCCATGCCTTTGACAGATTTGAAAATTCGGTGAGCAAAGTACGAATGCTTGTTGTGCGCAACTAGTACTGAAAAAAAGTTTTTAGTAGTTGTATGATTGAAAAAATTATTTCAGCAATGAAGCCTTCAACAATTGTCTATGACCAAATAATCGATCTATTTTACAGTTATATCAATTTTTGTGTCATTTATATATTTTCCTTGGGAAGGATTGGAAGTGCGAGATTCCCTTCACATACTCTTTATAGCAAAGGACAAACTAAGGTAATCACTTTACAGTATTGAACCTGCTGACACTAAGAAATAGTACAACATAGCCATGTACTATAAAATTGCGAATTTGATATTTACGCATTTTTTTCAAAATGGTTTATTACACATAAAATGGAACATTAAACAGATTTAAGTACTCACACCTTTCACTTTGCTTTAATCTTGCATCATTTTATCTACATTTATCTGTATATCTTTGGAATTCTCCTAATCCTTCTTTTGCATATTATAAACATGATGTTAGTTCATGTAAAACAAGCTTAAAATTATAGTAAAAACGTAATTTTTTTACGTTACAAGTCATGAAATACTTTTGGCTTTATTGCTAAGGTCAATAATTTACGTCCGATAATTATGGTCAGTGTTTTGATTTTCTACGATTCGTGAGACTTACAAAAGCTAGTGCTTTTTACACCTATTAACAATTCCTCCCTTAACCTACAGCCCTGGTACAAAAGATCGAGGCCATATTAAAAGCTTTGGTGCTTGTAGGCCCAAACGTTTACACCGCTCCAATTTTGTGACATTTTCCGGAAAATCCATGAAATTTTTGGGGATAGTGGAAGCAATGAACAGAACGCAAACTGATGGGCGAGAAGTAATAAAAAAAGAGGTGATATCGAACTGTCAGCTGTTGTTCTTGGGAGACATCTGACAGTCTTACGTGGCCATGAAATTCTTGTCTTGTTTTAAAATCTCTTTTTTGTGAATAGGAGGCGTGGCGGTGAAGTGCATATGGCACTTTGACGATGAATAACTGCAGTCAAGTTTTCTTTAGTAAAAAAAAAAAAAGACTGATATTCTATTGCGCCTCCTGGCGCAGAACGCTTCTAGGTCCAGGCCTAGTGGGCATCTTGGTTAATCCTAACCGGCGGAAGATTCCCACATCCCCATTTGGCAAATTATGAAGTGAATATACATTTGTGATAAACTTTAGTATGGCCTACAGTATGGTATGACGTTTGAATTTTCGCAGATCAACCTTGACTCTGTATTATTCTTCGGAATCAGTTGGAATAACAATTTCTCTTTAATATTTCATTTTGGCAACTATGTGTACAAGATCTCTTTTAAGCAATACTTACGTGCCATGTACGAATCTTTTCTTTACTTTTCCGCTTATTACATTCTTTTAAGCTTAGAGAAGCTTTAAAAAGAATGCTTGTGCTTGTTTTTAGCAAGTATAAGAACTAATCAAACAGTTCGTGGTAACGAACTGTAGTAAGAAGCGACCCAGCTCAATAGTAAACGAAACTCTAAAAAACGGAATTTCGATGCTAAAAGATATTTCAAAAGAATCGACTTTTTATGCTGATTTCAAATATATAAGTTTCATCAAATTTAGTCTTTGTCATCAAAAGTTATGAGCCTGAGAAAATTTGCCTTATTTTGGAAAATAGGGGGTAACACCCCCTAAAAGTCATAGGATCGTAACGAAAATCACACCATCGCATTCAGCGTATCAGAGAACCCTGTCGAAAAAAATTCAAGGTCCAAACTACAAAAATGTGGGATTTCATATTTTTCGCCAGAAGACAAATCACGAGTGCGTGTTTATTTGTTTGTTTGTTATAGCACTTGGTATTAACCAAGTGACATATAGCAATCGCAAATTCTGTCGGTCTGTCGGTCTGTCTGTTGGTCTGTTGGTCCCGGTTTTGCTACTTTAGGCACTTCCAGGTAAGCTAGGACGATGAAATTTGGCAAGTGTATCAGGGACCGGACCAGATTAAATTAGAAATAGTCGTTTTCCCAATTTGACTATCTGGGGGGGAGTGAGGGGCCGGTTAATTCGGAAAAAATAGAAAAAACGAAGCATTTTTAACTTATGAGCGGGTGATGGGATCTTATTGAAATTTGATGTTTGGAATGATATTGTGTCTCAAAGCTCTTATTTTAGATCCCGACCGGATCTGAAGACATTGGGGGAGTTGGAGGGGGGAAACCGAAAATCTTGGAAAACACTTAGAGTGGAGGGATCGGGATGAAACTTGATGGGAAAAATAAGCACAAGTCTCAGATACATGATTGACATAATCGGAACGGATTCGCTCTCTTTGGGGTAGTTAGGGGGGGTAATTCTGAAAAATTAGAAAAAATGAGGTATTTTTAACTTACGAACGGGTGATCGGATCTCAATGAAATTTGATGTTTAGAGTGATATTGTGTCTTAGAGCTCTTATTTTAAATCTCGACCGGATCTGGTGACATTGGGGGGAACATAAAACCCCCCCGCTCCGACACCCCGCTCCTTGCGCTAAAGTTTGATTCTTTCTCGCAACTCTACCTTTTAAAACAATAAAAAACTTCAGCGTAAAGAGCGGGGTGTCAAGGAGGAAAAGCCCCTTTCATATACGGAGTAATTTCTGTTCGTTTTAAGTTTTAATGTCGCTCCTTACTTTCATTTCAAAAAACTTGTTTTTTTATTTAATTTCAAATAAAAGCGATAACTAAAATCAGATACTGGAGTCATTTCCTTCTCTGATTAATTGAAAAAGGATATACTTGCTCAAGTTAAGTTAAAAGAACAGGTTTTTTCATATGAAAGTAAAGACTTGTGTTAGAACCAAAAAGGTCTGACTCTTTCTCTCAATTCTTCTTTTTAAAACAGTAAAAAACTTTAGCGTAAAGAGCGGGGCGTTGATGAGGAAGCAGCCTCATTCATATACGAAGTAATTTCTGTTCGTTTTAAGTTTTAATTTCGCTCCTTACTTTCAGTTAAAAAAACTTGTTTTTTTTTTATTTAATTTCTGAACGTTTTTGAATCAATGCATGTTTTGATTTTGGCTCTCCGCAGAGGTATAATTAAAATGAAATTTGCATTTTTTTTTTTTTTTGGCTAAATGGCTTTCTCATAATTTTGATCGAATAGTTTTGAGAAAAAAAGAGCGGGGGTGGAAGCCTAGTTGCCCTCCGATTTTTTGGTTAATTAAAAAGGCAACTAGAACTTTTAATTTCTTACGAATATTTTTATTAGTAAAAGATTTACGTAACTTATAAATTAGCTTACGTAAAGAACTTTTGTATTCTCATATTTTTATTACATATATGAGGGGGTTCGCCCCCTTGTCAGATCCTCGCTCTTTACACTAAAGCTTAAGTTTTGTCTCAATTCATTAAGAATGACCCCAGAATCACAAAAGCCGTAGAATAAATAGTTGAAATTACTAAAAATGCTTTAGCGTAAAGAGCGAGGTATTAGGAGGAGGTGAGCCCCTCATATGGGTAATAATTTCTGTTTGTTTTAAGTTTTAATGCTGTTCCTTACTTCCAGCTGAAAGAAATTTTTCATATTTATTTGTTCATTGTTTTTTTAAATAATGCTAGTAAATCCTGCGCTCCCTTCATGGAGATTTTCTTCCCCCATGACAAATTATCGATGGAAATTTCCCCCAGCATATCCCCCTCTTCTCAACCCCTCCCTCCGACCAAAAAAATCCTCCTGAAAACACCTGTACACTTCCCAATAACCATTACTATATGTAAGCAGAGGTCAAAGTTTGTAACTTGTTGCCCCTCCCACGGGGACTGTGGGGGAGTAAGTCGTCCCCAAAGACATAGTTATAAGGTTTTTCGACTACGCTGAATAAAATCGCTATCTCAGAATTTTGATCCGTTGACTTTGGTAAAATAATTAGCGTGGGAGGGGGCCTAGGTGCCCTCCAATTTTTTTGGTCACTTAAAAAGGGCACTAGAACTTTTCATTTCCGTTAGAATGAGCCCTCTTGCAACATTCTAGGACAACTGGGTCGATACGATCACCCCTGGGGAAAAAAAACAAAAAAACAAATAAACACGCATCCGTGATCTGCCTTCTGTCAAAAAATACAAAATTCCACATTTTTGTAGATAGGAGCTTGAAACTTCTACAGTAGGGTTCTCTGATACGCTGAACTAGATGGTGTGATTTTCGTTAAGGTTCTATAACTTCTAGGGGGCGTTTCCCCCTATTTTCTAAAATAACGCAAATTTTCTCAAAAAAAAAGAAACTTATATATTTAAAATCAGTATTAAAATGCGATTCCTTTGATGTAGGTATTGGTATCAAAATTCAATTTTTTAGAGTTTTGGTTACTATTGAGCCGGGTCGCTCCTTACTACAGTTCGTTACCACGAACTGTTTGAAAAGCGTCTTTTGCATTCGAAATATAAAATTATGCTTCACAAACTAATGTCCCTGTCCTGTAGAATTAAATAAAACAAAACAAGTTTTCTTTAACTGAAAGTAAGGAGCGACATTAAAACTTAAAATGAACAGAATTTACTTCGTATATGAAAGGGGTTTTTCCTCCTTGACGCCCCGCTCTTTACGCTAAAGTTTGACTCTTTCTCTTAACTCTACTTTTTAAAACAGTAAAAAGCTTTAGCGTAAAGAGGAGGCGTTGGGGAGGAAAATCCCCTTTCATATACAAAGTAATTTCTGTTCGTTTTAAGTTTTAATATCGCTCCTTACGTTCAGTTATAAAAAAACTTGTTTTTTTTTATTTAATTTCTGGACGTTTTAAAATTAATACATTTTTTTTATCTTGGCTCTCCGCACATCACTAATTAAAATGAAACTTGCATATTAATTTTTTTTGGCAAAATGGCTATCTCATAGTTTTAATCGGAAGATTTTGAGAAAAAAGAGTGAGGGAGGAGGCCTAGTTGCCCTCCAGTTTGTTGATTACTTAAAAAGGCGACTAGAACTTTTGGTTTCTTACGAAATTTTTCATTAGTAAAAAAAATATACGTAACTGACGAATTAACTTACGTAACAAACTTCTATATTCGTAAAATTTTATTGCTTATATGAGGGGGTTTATTCCCTCGTCAATACCTTGCTCTTTACACTAAAGCTTAAATTTTTTTCCCAATTCCTTAAGAATGACCCTGAATCATAAAGGCCGGTATTACGAAAAGGTAAACTCCTCATATGCGTAATAATTTCTGTTCGTTTTGAGTTTTAATGCTGCTCCCTACTCTAGTTGAAAAAACTTTACATATTTATTTTTTCATTGTTTTTTAAATAATTCTAGAAAATCCGGCACCCCATTCATTGGAATTCTCTTGCCCCATGACAAACTTCTCCAAGAAAAGCCTGGGAAAAAAACAACAAAAAAAAAACAAATAAACACGCATCCGTGATCTGTCTTCTGGCAAAAAATGCGAAATTCCACATTTTTGTAGATAGGAGCTTGACAATAGGGTTCTCTGATATGCTGAATCTGATGGTGCGATTTGTCAAGATTGTATAACTTTTAGGGGGTGTTTCCCCCTATTTTCTAAAATGAGGCTAATTTTTTCAGGCTCTTAACCTTTGATGGGTAAGACTAATCTTGATGAAACTTATATATTGAAAATCAGCATTAAAATTCGATTCTTTTGATGTAACTATTGGTATCAAAATTCTATTTTTTACAGTTTTGGTTACTATTGAGCCGGATCGCTCCTTACTACAGTTCTTTACCACGAACTGTTTGATATTAAAGACACTATATCACTATTAATAGATTATTTTCAGTATTTTCTTGAAAAGAATTTACGTACAGCACTATATCCCTAGCATGAAATATGGGAAATATTCTTTGCTAGGGTGAAATTTTAGGCCTAGTTGCCCTCCAGTTTGTTGATTACTTAAAAAGGCGACTAGAACTTTTGGTTTCTTACGAAATATTTCATTAGTAAAAAAATATACGTAACTGACGAATTAACTTACGTAACAAACTTCTATATTCGTAAAATTTTATTGCTTATATGAGGGGGTTTGTTCCTTCGTCAATACCTTGCTCTTTACACTAAAGCTTAAATTTTGTCCCAATTCCTTAAGAATGACCCTGAATCATAAAGGCCGGTATTACGAAGAGGTAAACTCCTCATATGCGTAATAATTTCTGTTCGTTTTGAGTTTTAATGCTGCTCCCTACTTTAGGTGAAAAAACTTTACATATTTTTTTTTTTCATTGTTTTTTAAATAATTCTAGAAAATCCGGCACCCCATTCATTGGAATTCTCTTGCCCCATGACAAACTTCTCCAAGAAAAGATCCTCCCACGTAACCCCCCCCCAAAAAAACAAAATAACCAAAAAATCCCCCTGAAAACACCTGTACACTTCCCAATAATCATTACTATATGTAAACACAGGTCAATATTTGTAACTTGCAGCCCCTCCCACGGGGACTGTGGGGGAGTAAGTCGTCCCCAAAGACATAATTATTAGGTTTTTCGACTATAGTGAATAAAATGGCTATCTCATAATTTTGATCTGGTGACTTTGGGGAAAAAATGAACGTGGTAGGGGGGCTTAGGTGCCCTCCAAGTTTTTGGTCACTTAAAAAGTGGCACTAGAACTTTTCATTTCCGTTATAATAAGACCTCTCGCGACATTCTAGGACCACCGAGTCGATACGATCACCCCTGGCAAAAAAAAACAAATAAACACGCATCCGTGATCTGTCTTCTGGCAAAAAATGCGAAATTCCACATTTTTGTAGATAGGAGCTTGAAACTTCTACAATAGGGTTCTCTGATATGCTGAATCTGATGGTGCGACTTGTCAAGATTGTATAACTTTTAGGGGGTGTTTCCCCCTTTTTTCTAAAATGAGGCTAATTTTTTCAGGCTCTTAACCTTTGATGGGTAAGACTAATCTTGATGAAACTTATATATTGAAAATCAGCATTAAAATTCGATTCTTTTGATGTAACTATTGGTATCAAAATTCTATTTTTTACAGTTTCGGTTACTATAGAGCCGGGTCGCTCCTTACTACAGTTCTTTACCACGAACTGTTTGACATTAAAGACACTATATCACTATTAATAGATTATTTTCAGTATTTTCTTGAAAAGAATTTACGTACAGCACTATATTCTTAGCATGAAATATGGGAAATATTCTTTGCTAGGGTGAAATTTTTGTAAAAAGCTGTAATGAGAACAAGCAGAATGAGAGAACGGTCTTTTCTTTCTTTTTTAACCAGGGAAGAGATTCTACAGAACAAAAATAGAAAAAAATAGAATCAGAGCAAACAAATTACATTTTAACCAGGGTTTCCTGTGTGGACTTTTTTTTTACACGTAATTGTTTACGCGTAATAAATTCAGTTTTCAATCCTTATTATTTTTTTATAAAATTTAGACATTGTATCCAGTTAAAGAAATAAGGAAGGGATTTAGGTATGGTTTTGAGTGGAAGGAAAAAACAAACGATTGTAATTTTATGTTGATCCCTTTAAGATAATTTTTTGTAATGGATCTGAGTTTAAATAAATCTTAAGTTAACTTCCAACAAAATTTACTTGCTTTCCCTAGGCCTCCAGTTCCTCGTCAGCCTTTAAGTAAATTTTTTAGGCTTCAACTAGATTTACTTACCAAGACTCAATTTAAACAATTGAATGATGACCTTGAATTAGCAGAAACATTTAATCGTCACGAAAACGGAGGAAACCTGATCGAAAACATGAAAATTTATCGTAACAGGATTTATCCCTATTTGAATTTTATTTACCATATGAGCAACCCTGTAGCTTTGATCAAAACTTTATTTTTCTGGCGAATATGCCCAAATCTGAGCTAAAGGGAGAAAAAAGGGCAACAGTGTTTTTATTACAGTGTTTTATAACAGTATTTTTTTTATTTTGAAATATTTTTGTTTCAAAAATTGTTTTCTTTACAGCAGAAGAAAACGTATAACCTTCCGTTTAAGAAAGCTCTTTTGATGACGGAGATCCAAAGATTCTATTTTCTCAAGAATAATTTCGAAGAGTCACACGACTTTAAAGTAAAGACTAAACGGAACACTTATCAATGTTATCAAATCAATAAGACATTATTGCTAGTTGATTCACTTCATTTTTTAAAGTTGAATATTACAATTTGCTGTTCTGTGAAATATTATCGCTTGGCATCAATGAAGGGGAAATTCTTGAGGGGGTGGTCCTTTTTAAGAAGGGTTTAATCCTGACCGAGAATGCTGTAGCTAATAAGAACATTCTTTCCAATTAATATCAATCCTGTCTTTTTTTGGGGGGAGTTTGGGAGTGGGGTTCAGTGCTTTGGCGAGTTTGGTGCTTCTGGACGTGCTAGGACGATGAAAATTGTTAGGCGTGTCAGGAAGCTGCAAATCCCCGATTCGACCATCTGGGGGGGGGGAGCTGAAGGGAGAGGAAAAATTAGAAAAATCGAGGTTTTTTTAGCTTACGAGTGGGTGATCGTATCTTAATGAATTTCGATATTTAGAAGGACCTCGTGACTCAGAGCTCTTATTTAAATCCCGACCGGCATGAAGCTTCTGATTTTCTTTTTAAAGCAATCTATTGATTCTTAGAATTTTGCCAGGGCTCATACCATATGAGCTCTTGCCTCTTGGCTCTTCCGACAGCGTCACATGTGCCATATGAGCTCTTAGCTCTTGTTTCTTTCTTTTTCAACCAGGAAGAGCTTCAACAGAAGAATTGGGAAAAAACCACAATCAGAGCAACGAAATTACATCTTAACCAAGGGTTCCTGTGTGGACGATTTAAACACGAAATTATTCACATATAATAATTGCAGTTTAAATACTTATTATTTCTTATAAAATTTAGATATTGCATCCATTTAAAGAAATTAGGAAAGGATTGAGGTATTGTTTTGAGTGGAAGGAAAAAACAATTGATCCCTTTAAGATAATTATTTGTAATGGATCGAAGTTAAAATAAAATTCAAGTTAACTTCCAACAAAATTTACTTGCTTTCCCTAGGTCTCCAGTTCCTCGTCAGCCTTTAAGTAAATTTTTTAGGCTTCAACTAGATTTACTTACCAAGACTAAATTTAAACAATTGAATGATGACCTTGAATTAGCAGAAACATTTAACCGTTATGAAAACGGAGGAAACCTGATCGAAAACATGACAATTTATCGTAACAGGATTTATCCCTTTTTGAATTGTACTTACCATATGAGCAACCCTGTAACTTCGAGCAAAATTGTGTTTTTCTGGCGAATATGCCCAAATCGGAGCTAAAGGGAGAAAAAAGGGCAACAGTGCTTATTTTTTATTTTAAAATATTTTTATTTCAAAAATTGTTTTCTTTACAGCAGAAGAAAAAGTTTAACCTTCCGTTTAAGAAAGCTCTTTTGATGCCGGAGATCCAAAGATTCTATTTTCTCAAGAATAATTTCGAAAAGTCAAACGACTTTAAAGTGAAGACTAAATGGAACACTTATCAATGTTATCAAATCAATAAGGCTTTATTGCTAGTTGATTCACTTCATTTTTTTAATTTTAATATTACAATTGCCGTTCTGTGAAATACTATTGCTAGGCATCATTGAAGGGGAAATTCTTGAGGGAATTGTCCTTTTTAAGAAGGGTTTAATCCTGACTGAGAATGATGTAGCTAATAAGAACATTCTTTCCAATTAATATCAATCACCCCTTTAGTGCAGTGGGAGGCTAATTACCCTTGAAGGTTTTCTGATAGTCATTTAAATGAATGATGTCTTTTAGCCCAAAGAAGCAGAAAAGGGCCATTCACAATGAAACTTTATTAACACTGAGAATTAGATGGCACTGTTTTGAGTCAATCAGAATTTTTCGTAAGTTTTTCAGCCGATCAGATGCGTACTTACAAATTGCTTTCAGTGCTTTTCGCAAGCTTCCAGAGAATTCTTTTTTAATGGCTTTTTCTAAAGAATGTCCTGTCTTTTTCATGTAGTGTTCATCCGTTTTTCGTATTCCTGCATAACTTTCATTTGCGAAAAACCTTATGAAAGTTGACTCCTCAGTACCCCATTTTGCTTCACCTGAAATCATATATTTTATATTATTTCTTAATACATCAACCAAGGAAATATTAAATATATAGGTAGAGAATGTGAAAATTAAATGAGCTAGACGCTAATTTTAGTTTAAAGTTCAATACCATTAGTAGTGTTTCCAACTATCAAAATTAAGCCTAATTCGAGGACCTTTTGGCATCTCTTGAAAGAATTATCTTTTTTTAGTTGGCAAACACTGATGAATCAGTCTGAAAGCTGTGAGCCCAATTTTCTTGACGAGATTAGAAGTCTATTAAGCGTCCACTAGATAATAAACGATCGTAGTCAATGCAATTAGGTTAACTCAATTAAGAGTGGTGTTATACAATTTATTTATTGCAAATTCAAAAAAATTGTCACTCAAAAATATTCGTGGTGCTCCATCCCCCAAACCCTCAAAAAGGATCAACTGTCATCTGCTTTTTATTTAAAACTATATCTTTATTCAAAATGTATTTTATTCAAAACTTTATATTACATTATGAATAACGTAAATCAACAGTTTTATTCAGACAAATCACGGTCGATATAAATTAGAAAGGAAAGAGTTGAAAAGAAAGAAAGTTAATTTTATATTAGTTTGTTAATCAATAAACCCAATTTTGGGTTCATTCGAAATTTAGGTTTATTTCAAATTTGGGCTTATTTAAAAGTAAACCCAATTTTAATGCAAATTAAACCGGAACTAATTTAATTATAAGAATAAAAACTTGAATTTTGAGTAATTCTGTTTGTATCAGTATGCCTCTCACGCATAGTGATATCGAAAAGATACTTCAGAAGGTTTGCAAAATACTCAAAATCTTTAATACTGCTCACAATGCTTAATCCTTTAATGTACATTTTCATATTATAACCAATAAAGAAAAGTGTGAAAAAGGAATTTTACTTTGAATAAAGCAAAAATTACACTGTAGCAGCATTACACTCGTTTGTGGTAATTTAACTTTATTGAAGTGCTGCATTGTTTATTGCAATTTATGTTAGTTTCAGGTTTCATTTCCTCATTCGTTGCAACTTCTGACTGTTTTAACTTTGGCATCTTATACAAGCCAATTTCTGGTCGTTTTGCTTTTTTTAATTTGCTCTTTAGGCTCATGAAATATTTTTCTTTATTATCCAAAATGTGTATTTTGATCTTGGATTTCTGAACTGTAGTATTGGCCTCAGATTTGTGATCCATGAACTCCAAAACTCTTAAAAACAGACTTTGTTGGAAAAAAGACATCATTTGTGAAAGACATCCTTAGTATATTTTCATATATGACAGGACCGTTGTAACCTTAAGGATTTAGAATGGTTATCATTTATCGGATAGTCGATAGAGCAAAATTTAATTGGGGTGGTGGGCATGGACCAAATGGCTTTAAAAAAGGACCACCCGATAATAGAGTTTAAAATTTCTTGTGTGAATCTATTGTCAGAAATAACCTTAAGTGAATGGTATCTGTGCTGATAAGTGCTTAAACGTAAACAGTGTTAGTAATAGTAGACTGTATCTACTGTAAACATATTTACAAGTCAGAAGATCTCATTGGAGTTAATTTTTTGTCGAAGTTGTGCATCGATTATATACGGCTCAAGCAGCTTGTTTTCAATAGTCCGCCTGTGATAATTAAAAGTGTGGCATATGACATTTTGGTCGAAAATAAGTCATGTATGTGTCGTAGGTAAACTCAGCACAAGCAATTGACTGGTGTAGTCAGAATTTACCTATCTTGTACCGCTACAAAGATCAAAAAGAGGCATATGCCAGTTTTACAGAAGAGGATTGAACCTCTATAATAGCATTTGGAGCTATAATGACATATAAAGCTATAATGGCATTAGTCTTCTTTTATGTCAAGGAAAAAGAATCAAGCAAATTAATATCAAGTTGCCATCAGACCATTGGCCAACTGGAGACAAAGCCAAGACAGATAGGGCTTTTTCAGGATTTTATAAAAATGATGTCGTTTTCACATGTTGACAGATAGTCTATCATCAATTCCATCCATCCTAGGGCAGAACTAAGGTAGATAACCATTGAACTAAAAGATGATCAATATTTTTGGTTAGGCTGACGAAAAAAGTCGACTGTATTTGTAGGTAAAAGGGGGGGGGCTGAATTTGCTTGGAATCATAGGCGAACAATTGACCTAAGCCTAATAGACTTGTCCGCTTAGAGTCTCAGGCGGATGACCGTGTTTTAGGATTGACACATGACACACACGTCTCCTGAACTCGCAGGCGAGCGGGGAGACCTATAATCTCCCAAGTGTTTTGGTAAACGGCCCGGGCAAACGGCGTTAGTAGTAGCCTTAAAAATGGGTTAATTTTGAATTCGATCAGAATACTTTCGATCGAAAATGACTATCTTACTCTATAGGAAAAACGAGATATGCACCATAAAATGAAATAATTCTTTAATTCACTCGGAATAACTAAATTTAGCTTATACCACTGAAAAGAGCATTAGTGTTGGTTTAGAATATGTTCCCTTTATCTCCATCCGTCTCATCCTTCAGAGTTATCACAGTCGAGGATTTTTTCTCTGTTTTTTGGCTCTCCTGAAAAGTTACAAAAATGGCAAATGTTGCTCTTTTATTCATCACAGCCGAGCCTTTCCTTTTAAGGGGAACCCTTTCTGTTAAGCTTTCACTCCAAGTTCAAGCGTTAAACTCCATGCTGAGCCATGACATCACCATGGTATCTCGTAATGCTCTGTTTTCAAGCTCTTTCCGTAATTGGGGCCAATATCCCGGGTCTATATGGGTCGTGTAACTCTTGGAGCCACAATTTTCTAACTTTCAACCAATTCTATTAAACTGGCAATCTTAAAATTTGGTCTAGCTTCAAATAGGTCTACTGAGTCACTCTGGAACACAAACGGGGCTCAAAGGATATTTGATTATCACATTAGGTTTGGTCTTTATTTTTGGCACTAGATGTTTAAATTTTGCTCTTGAATGATTTCTCGTCCAACTTTCTACGATTATCCCTTTTTTATAATGGAGTGACAACAAAATATTTTGTCGGCCTTATCATATAAAGGAGATTACTGTATAAACCACATATTTAAACAAAAATCATGAGATCTAGGGTTGTTTTTTTAAGTTAAGAAACGCTCGGCTGGCACCCAGTCACCTTTCAAACCCCTTCTGTGCTCTGGGAACATTAGGTTTGGTCTTTATTGTTGGTACCAGAAGTTGGAATTTGGCTATTGAATGATTTCTCGTCCAACTTTCTACCATTATACCTTCTTTGTAATGAGGTGAGGAAAAAATACCTTGTTGGACTTATCATATAAAGCAAATGACTGTAGAAACCGTATATTCCAACAAAAATCATGATATCTAGGGCTGTTTTAAGTTAAGCAACTCTTACATAGCGCCCAATATCCTTTCAAACCCCTTCTGTGCTTTGGGAAACTCAGAGGTCTGTTATATTTTAATTTTCATCCAAGGGTTGGAAACTTCATGATTTATCTAATTATCTTACACTTTATTACATATTCTGTATGATTTTAATAGTTGTGCTTTTACTCACACCCCTTCCCTCTGAAACACATACCTGCTTTTGTACATGGCTCAGAAACAATTTGAAATTTTGGACTTAGTTTTTTGAAAAAAAAATTGCAAATTGTCAGAAAAAGTGGACATTTGACTTTTTTTTATAAAAGCTTTGCTTGTTTGTTGCTGTTTTTTTTTCGTTTTTTTTTACTACTTGTTTAAATCGCTCTTTATTTGTTCGCCTCTTCGTAGAATAAGTTTTGATGTGTTTGAATAGTAAACATAGAGGCTGAAAGAGTCTGACATTTTTAACTGGAGGATTTATCCGAATCAATCGTTTACACAAAGAAACGCGGAGAATTAACATTCATAAATGCTGCACAATTCATGATTTATAGTTTTTAATGCATTATATATAAGAGCTGTTGGATTCGATCTTAGTTAGTTGTGAGAATGATGTAAACCAAGTTTTTCTTTGGGGTTTTACGAGCTTTGTTAAAAGCTTATGTTAAAAACTAGCCCTTTTCTAGAAATTTTATGAGAAATTGATTTGAGTTGCCTAAGTCCTTTGAACTTTCGCAGTGGATTTGGCTTTACCAACAAACTTTTTGAGAGGAGAGATATTTTAGCTTTGTTTTTCGTCTTTTCTCGCCCTGAGAATAAAAGTGCTCTGTAATTGTTCCTTAAGAAACACTCATTGTAATAAAGTTAAATAAAAAATTCTATTTATTAGCAAAATACGGCATGTTACATACCAATAATAAGTACACAAATTACATGAAGTTGCGAACCCCTGGAAATTAGTATAAACTACGTGACAAGGGTGGTGTACCTATAAGCTGAACCATGAATAGACAAGGAAAACAAGACAATTTACAACCATTGGAAAAGAGTAAATGCAAATATTTTGGTAGAAACCTCCGCTCAGCTATCCTCAGCGCAGAAAGAAGAAAAAAGCTTACGAAAAAAAACGTGAAACAAAAAATGAAAGAAAAGAGTCATTTTCACAGGTGAAAATTAAAAAGGCGACTGAATAAAAACCTAGAAGATGAATAGTAAACAAAATTGCCATTATAGAACGTATTTTTTACAAAACTTTTCCTAGCCCGTTTCCAATCGCCTCCGTCCCAAACATAGATAGCAAATTGCAAGCTATACCGAGACCACTAAGAAAAATGTGTAGAAATTAAATATTTTAGCACTTTCGAACCGGGGGGATACTGCTTTCTTTCCTTTCTATAATTTTCTTATATATTCAAAGAGGTTGATTTTTATCGGGCCAAAGGACCATCGTAAATCTTGTACCAATTTAAATTTTGTCCAAATCCATCTTGAAACTGGTGCTTACCTTTTTATATTTTAAAGTGAAACTTACCATTAGAAAGCAGAAACATAGCTTGAAGAAGCAAAAGCTTGATGGAGCTTCTTCAGACACTCTTCTCCGACATAGACTATGAGATTTTACATTAGCTTAAAAACTGTTGGATCCGGCCAAAGGACGAGTAAAATAAAATAAAATTGAAGCCAAAGGCAAAAAAAGAAGAAAAAAGGACATTACTAAATTGTTGTTCTGCAGCTGCAGTATTTTCTTCTCGGTTTTATCTCTTTCCATATCCATCCAAAATCTGCCATAACATTTTGACCTGCATCCTAAAACCTTTTTAGCCGTTTTTTAAAAGCTCTATCTCTGTGTTTCGCAAAGAATACTTGAATTAGTAAACTAATCTTCTTTTCTTAACTTTGCTTTTAATATAACAAAGTTGCCAAATGGATAGAAGTGTGCTCCGTATGCTCTTTATTCTGAATAACTAACATAATCTTAATTTGAACGTGGAAACAAAAACTCTTTCTTTGAGGTTTTGATTCTTCTTTGTACTTTATTTCTAAGTTATGTGGAAAAAAACACTAAAGATATAATTAAAAGAAGGAAAACGAATAAATCTCCCCTAGTTTTTAAGTAAGGCTCGTCAGAACGATCTAATTAGGCGTGGGTTTTGGTGTTTATAATCTTTAACTAAAGTCTAACTGTTCGCCTACCACTATGATATACATAAGGTATATTTTACCTGCTTTTTAAAGTTGTTCAGCTGATATAAGGTATGATATAAGGTATATAAGGTATATGATATATAAGGTATATTTTACCTGCTTTGTATAGTTGTTCAGCTGATATAAGGTATATAAGATATATGATATATAAGGTATATTTTACCTGCTTTGTAAAGTTGTTCAGCTGATATAAAGTATAATATAAGGTATAAGGTATATAAGGTATATGATATATAAGATATATTTTACCTGCTTTGTAAAGTTGTTCAGCTGATATAAAGTATGATATAAGGTATAAGGTATATAAGGTATATGATATATAAGGTATATTTTACCTGCTTTATAAAGTTGTTCAGCTGATATAAAGTATGATATAAGGTATAAGATATATAAGGTATATTTTACCTGCTTTGTAAAGTTGTTCAGCTGATATAAAGTATGATATAAGGTATAAGGTATATAAGGTATATGAGGTATATAAGGTATATAAGGTATATAACGTATATAAGGTATATTTTACCTACTTTTTAAAGTTGTTCAGCTGATATAAAGTATGATATAAGGTATAAGGTATATAAGGTATATGATATATAAGGTATATTTTACCTGCTTTGTAAAGTTGTTCAGCTGCTTGTTTCGCCTGCTCATCAGTAGCCATTTCGTTTTTACTTCTATTACATTGCAAGATGGAGATGAGTATGCTGCAAAAGCTCCCTGACGTCTCCTTTTTAATTGCTTCCTCTAAAGAACGTCCAAATTCTGTAAGAAAAAATGGACTTAATTATATGCAGAATATATGCTTAGTCTTGGCTGAGCTAAATATCCAAAGACTTGTGCTTTTGTAGAAATTCTTGATTTTTTATATGGATGTCTATTAGCCTCAGAAAACAATTAAAAATATAAAAACACATTTCAAGAATCCAGAATAGTCAATGGTGATCCTCAAAATGCTCTATATTTCATCTTTACTGAATAATTGAACAGATTTTCAAACAGTTCGCGGTATTGAACAGTAAGTAAGGAGCAAATCGGTCTAATAGTAACCAAACTACAAAAAAGAAAATTGATGATAATTAATTCATCAAAAGAATTATGTTTTTACGTTGAATCCAGATAAATAAATTCATTATGCTTAAAGTTGCCCATCAAAACTAGAAGTCTGGGAAAATCTGTGTTATTTTTGAAAAGGAGGGGCAAAACTACGAGGGAGACAAGCGATGTTGACGGGAATCTCACCATGAAATCCATCAAATCAGAGAACCCTATTGCAGAGGGTTCAAGCTCCTATCTATATGCATGTACAATTCGGCATTTTATTTTTTTCTTTCAGGAAAGATCAAGGACGCGTGTTTATTTGAGTTTATTCCGAGTAGGTCGATCAGTGATCGAAAATCATTCGAATGGAAATTAAAAGTTTTAATGCCCTTTTTAAGCGGCCCAAAAGCTTGTGCCATCTGAAAGTAGTGTTCTCTGACATCATATGGAACTAAAATACGATCCTGCCACAGTGAAGAGAAGTTGGTATTGATTGAAAATTATAAGATAGCCAATCGATTTAGAACTGCCAAAAAACTAAATATTGAATTCATTTGATTCATTATAAAATTTTACTCGCGATGTAATATTGGACGTTAAATCTAAAATTGCAATACCAGAAACAATAAACACGGATTTGACTCAGGTCGCTTTCTCAAAGCAAAGATAAAGACCAGATACAATGGTTATGGCATGGTCGCAAAGAGTCAATTAAAATCTCCCGAGAAAAAGCCTATTAGAATGACAAAGAATAGCAGTTATCTTAGCGCGATCTTTCTTCGATTTTTCTTAGAATAAAACATTGGAGCCTTATGGCCTTTATTAAAGTATCTCTATTTTGCATAATTCAGGTTTTGCATGACTAATGAAGCAAGTTTCGCCAGAAAAGAACTTTTGAAAAGCATAGCTCCATTAGCAGTTTCAAATATTATATATATATATATATATATATATATATATATATATATATATATATATATATATATATATATATATATATATATATATATATATATATCTTGGCGGCTCGGAAATTAGGATAATAAGTTAGAAATGAAGCAAAGACTTTATAGTGAAAGTTTCTGACGAAAAAGTAATAACCTAAAGCTTGTTTTCATTTTCAACAGAGATTTGTTTCTGCTGCCAACATTCTAATCTTATCTTCCAAAATACCGGCGAATTAAAGTTCTGTGAATGAGCTACTGTCCCTAATAAACTACCCAGTGAATTACAAGATAGCCTTTCCTGTTTGTATATAATCCCTGTGCATATATTGCAGTAACTCCTGCATGTTGTTTGCGCTCAAAGGCCTTTTCAATTTCAGAGGAATTGTAGTTCCACTCTCTCCTTGTTTGCTTAGCCTTTCACCCTTTAACTTTCCCCTTAATTGCTACTTGAATGGAGGAATCTAGTCCAATTAACTTCAAACTCCAGGGTCCACTAGTCCCTGGGTCCAGTAGGACCTTTGGGTTTGAAACAAACCCAAAGGTCCAGATTCAAACACAAATAAAGCCGTCAAAATAAGACATTTCAATATCTGTGACTGAAGAAATATTCAAAAGCGCTAGAAAGTGTGCTGCTGAGAACCGATGGGTCCCATAAGTAAAATGTCTCATTTCTTTACTAGCATAATCACATTAAGTGTCTCAATTTTGTTGGGAATTCAAAATTTTCCATATACATCAGTGTTTACACTTGGGAGTCACTTAGGAAATTCTGAGGCATCCTTTTTATAGGATTAATTTTTAAATGAAAGCCTATGTTCGGTATTTTTCTCGGAAACGTTTTCGAAGGATCTCTTTAGTATTTTGTCTTTTCAGTTCAAAGGTTTTGAGCTATTTATTTGAAGTCCTTGTATACCTTTTGAGTCCATTCTTTTCCGTATACAGAAGATAAAAACTAAGAAAGCTCAACTATAAAAGTATTTATAAAAATGGACCTTTCATATTAAATCTTTTATTTTAAATCCAAGAAATTTTAACTTAAGAATTAAGATAGATAAGCATTGTAGGGTAAATTGTCTGGATATACTGCCTGAATTTGATTTCCCCAAGCCTTAGACTGTCGATCATAGTTCCTTTGAGTCCCAATCCCCAAATCTCACTTCTAATAATATCATATATTTTCCATATAGTTTGGGGGGAACAAACTCACAGTTGCCAGTTCAAAAATGTGTCGAGTGGTAGTTTCCAGGTTTAACTAGAATTGGATAAAAATCTGGTGACAAGTCCTAATGAGAAACACACTCTTACCCTCGACCCCTCCCTCACAAGAACCAAGACTCACTGTTAATAGAGTTTCAAATCACCCCGATTCAACGAATACCATCACCCCATATCTCAATTCTTCAAATTTTAAGAGCTATCTAATTATTTTTCAGGGAACGTTCCATCTCCGAAGAAACAATTTAAAGTTTTCCAAATTCCAAATTCCTTCGAAAATTAAATATTGTAGGATTAGTCTAGGGTAAGGAAGAGGCAAGAGCAAATTTCTCAGTGGAGCTTATTTTCTATATACACACGTAAGATCAAATAGTTCATGATAACGAACTGTAGGCTAATTAAAAAGCAAAAAGGCTCAATAGTAACCAAAAGTCTAAAAAACGGAATTTTAACATCGATAAATCTGTAAAAAGAATCGGCTTATTATGTTGAATCCACATATATAAGAATACTTAAGCTTCGGTTTCCTCATAAAAGGCTGCGAATCTGAGAAAATTTGCCTGATTTTTGAAAAAGGGGAGAAATAAGTAGTGGTGGGTGTCTATGACCAGAACTTACACCCTTGTTAGGGCTCTAAAGATTGTCTATATTTGGGACATTGACCTACATAGATGACCAAACAACAATAAAGATACATCATTAGTGTAATCCAGCCGGCAACTAATTTTCAAATACCTGTCTGAACATGATTAACAAAAGAAAGTAAACCGTTTCATTTGATTTCAAATTGTACTAACAGAATCTGTGATATAGTATTGAACTTCACATGCCAGCGTCTATAACATAGGCACACTGTAACCACTTGAATCATCATATTCATGGGAATGAGGGCTTATATGAACATTTATTTTGAAAGGAACTAATGGTCATCCATGGCCCACCTTCAAGAGCCCCAACACCCCTCCCCCCACTTTGCCCCCTCCTAAAAAATTTAGGGATTAGAATTTTTGAAATTTTTTTGGACTTCGAATTTTTGGGGACACACAAGCATCCACTCGGGCACATAGGCAAAGTAAGAGAGAGAGAGAGACAAAACACCTGCACACACACATAGAATCAGATACAAAAACATACAAAGACAGACACAGAAACAAGCAAAAATTCGCTAAGACACACCAGCACAGAGAGACAGAGAGACAAAACACATACAAACACACAAATTCATCCACATAAACACACAAAGACAGACAGGGAGGCAAGCAAACATCCGCTCGGACACATAGGCATAGAAGGAGAGAGAGGGAGAGAGAGAGAGAGAGGGGGGGATAGAAAGAAAGAGAGAGAGTAAGAGAGAGATATAGAGAGAGATGAAGAGAGGGAGAGACAAAACACATAAAAACGCACAGATTCAGACATAAAAACACAAAGACAGACAGGGAGACAAGCAAACTTCCGCTCAGACATGCTGGCACAGAGATGGGGAGACAAAAACACCTACTAACACACAGAGTCAGACAGACAAACACACGATGACAGACACGGGGACAAGCAAACATCCGCCCAGACACAGAGAGACAGACAAAACACCTATGAACACACAGAATTAGACAAATAAACACACAAATAAAGCAAGCAAACATAGAAAAAAGACACAGAGAGATAGAGACAAAGACACACAGAGTCAGACCCACAAAGAAACAGAGCCATGCAAATATCACGCTCAGACACACAGGTACAGAGAGAGAGAGAGAAACAGAGAAAAAGAAAGAAAGAGAGAGAGAGGGAGAGAGAGAGAGAGAAGTAAAATACCTGTTCAGGCACACAGGCAAAGAGAGAAAGAGAGAGAAGAAACACCCACAAACACAAAGTCAGATATACAAACACAAAGAAAGACATGGGAACAAGTAAACATCCTCTAAGACACACGGCACAAAGAGAGAGAGAGAGAGAAAAAGACATCTACAAAAACACACTCAAGCATGCAGAATCAGGCACACAAACACACAAACCCAGACGTGCGGACAAGAAAACACACAGACAAGCCAGATATTTTTCGGGACAAGCAAACATCCGCTGAAACACATAGGCACTAGTGAGAAAGAGAAAAGTAAACAGCCACTTGGACGAACTTGCACACATAGAAAAAGAGGAAGAGAGAGAGAGATAGAGAGAGAGAGAGAGAGAGAAAGGAGAGAGAGAGAGTTAAACACCAACAAACACACATAGAGTCGGACTCACAAACATACAAAGACAGACACAGAAACAAGCAAACACTCACTCAAACACACATGCACAGACAGAGAGAGACAGACAAAAGGTATACAAACACACATATTCAGACACAAAAACACAAAAGAGAGACACAGAGACAAGCAAACATCCGCTCAAACGCATAGCAATAAGCAGAGAGAGAGAGAGAGAGAAAGAGAGGAAAAACCTCTACAAACACACAGAGTCAGACACACAAACACACAATGACAAATAAGGGGACAAGCAAACACCAACCAAGAGACACAGGCACAGAGAGAGAGAGAGAGAGAGAAGATGAAAGAGAGAGAGAGAGAGAGAGAGAGAGAGAGAGAGAGAGAGAGAGAGAGATAGAAAGAAAATTACCTGCAAAAACGCAGAATCAGACACACAAACACACAAATAGAAACAAGAAAACATCAGCTCCGAAAAACAGGCACAGAGAGGGAGAGAGAGAGAGAGAGAGAGAGAGAGAGAGAGAGAGAGAGAGAGAGAGAGAGAGAGAGAGAGAGAGAGAGAGAGAGAGAGAGAAGATAAAAGAGAGAGAGAGAAAAAGACAAAAACACCTTCAATCACAAAGTCCGACATACAAACGCACAAAGAAGTAAATACAGCTAGCAAATATCGCTCAGACACATAACCACAGTGAGAGAGAGAGACAAACGAACATCCGCTCAGACATTCATGCACACAGAGAGCGACAAAAACACCTACAAACACAGAGATTAATATATAAAAATAGACAAAGACAGATACAGGAACGAGGAAACAGCCGTTTAGACACAAAGGCACAGAAAGTGAGAGAGACAAGAACACATAAAAACACACAAATTCATACATACAAACAAACAAAGAGAGATACTGGGACAAGCAAACACCCACCCAGACACATTGGCGCAGAGAGGCAGAGACAAGCAAACAGCCGTTAAGACATACAGGCACAGAGAGAGAGAAAAAACGCCAACAAAGACACAGAGTAAGACACACAAACAAACAAAAACAATCACGGTGACAAGCAAGCTTCAGCTCAGAACTAAAGACACAGTGACTAAGACAAACAAACAGGCAGTCAGACGCACAGACAAACACAGGGAAAGAGACAAAAACATCTATAAACACATAGATTCATACATACAAACCAACAAAGACAGACATAGTGAGAAGAAAACCACGCCCAGACACATAGGCACAGAAACAGAGAGAGAAAGAGAGAGATAGAAAGAGAGAGAGAGAGAGAGAGTGCTTGTATGTGGTTTTGGCTCCCCCCTCTCTCTCTCTCTCTCTCTCTCTCTCTCTCTCTCTCTCTGTACCTATGAGTCTCTGTGTCCGTCTTTGCGTTTTTCTGGGCCTGACCCTGTGTGTTTGAATGTGTTTTTTTTTCTCTCTCTCTCTCTCTCTCTCTCTTTGTGCATGTGATTCTGAGCGGATCTTTGCTTGTTTCTCTTTGCCTCTTTATGTGTCTGATTATGTTTGTTTGTAGGTGTTTTGGTCTCTATCTCTGTGTCTGTGTGTCTGGGCGGCTGTTTGCTTGTCCCCATTTTTGTCATTGTGTGTTTGTATGTCTGACTTTTTGCGTTTGCAGGTGTTTTGTTTTTTCTTTCTTTCTTTCTCTCTCTCTCTCTCTTTCTCTCTTTCCCTCTTTTTTCCCTTTCTCTCTCTCTTTCTAAACTTTTGTGTCTGAAGGGCTGTTTTTTTGTCTCTCTCTCACTGTGCCCATGTGTCTGAGAGGAAGTTGCTTGTCCCCGAAAAGTCTGAGTCCAAAGTTTTAAGTCCGAAAGATTTTAAGTTCCAAAAACGTATAGCTCCCAAAAAAAAAATTCGGGAGGAGGCAAATGCTGGGGGAGGGCCAATGGGGCCTTTAGAAGTGGGGCAAAGATGAACATTAGTTCCCTCGAAAAGAAGTGTAAATATAAACACTCATTCCTCAGAATATGATGATGCAAGCAATTACACTGTGCCTGTGTTATAGACGCTGCCATATAAAGTTCAATACTATGTCATAAATTCTATTAGTACAATTTGAAATCAAATGAAACGGTTTACTTTCTTTTGTTAATTACATTCAGACAGGTATTTGAAAATGAATGCCGGATGGATTATTCTAATGATGTATCTCTATTGTAGTATCTTCATCTAAGCAGGTCAATAACCCAAATATAGGCAATCTTTATATCCCAAATAAGGGTGTACGCTCTGGATGTAGATACCCACCACTACTGAAATACCCCATTTAATGAAAATCGCACCGTAAAAAAAATTACCCAATGCCATCCCCTAATATCTCATTTCTTCCAATTTCAAGGACTATATAATTATTTTTCAGGGAAAGATCCATCCCCCAAGAAACAGTTTAAAGTTTTCCAAATTCTAAAATCCTTCCAGCAATAAATGTTTTAGGGCTGGTCTAGCGTAAGGAAGAAGCAAGAGTGAATTTCTCAGTGGAGCTTATTTTCTATACACGCATGTTAGATCAAACAGTTCCTGATGACGAACAATAGGCTAAGTAAGAAGCGAAACGGCTCAATATTAACCAAAACTCTACATCAATTTTGATATCAATAAATAAATCAAAAGAACCGGCTTATTCTGTTGAATTCAAATATATAAGATTCATTAAGCTTAGAGTTACTTATAGGAGGCTAGGAGCCTGAAAACATTTGGTTGATTTTCGAAAACGGAGAGAAACACCCCCTTAAAGTCAACGAATCTGAATGAAAATCATACCGTTAGATTCAGTGTATTAGAGAATCTCATTGTTAAAGAAGCAAGCTCCTATCCGCAAAAATGTAGAATTTAGTGTTTTTGTCAAAAGAAAATTCCAAGGTTAATGTTCATTTGTTTTCTGTTTGCTCAGGGTGATCTCGTCGAACCAATGGTCCTTAAACATCGGGTAAGAGCTCATTTGAACGAAAATTAAAAGTTCTAGTTCCCTTTTCAAGTGGCTGAAAAGAATGAGAGGTAATTGCCCCCCTCCCACGCCTCCTTTTCCACAAAATTGTCCGATCGAACTTTGAGATAGCCATCTTGTTCAGCATACTTGAAAAGTCCCAAAACTATGCCTTTGGAGATAACATTACCCCCCTTCCCCTAATGATAGGTCTCCGATCTATGAAATTTGCGAAGTATGCAGACATTTTTAGGGAGGAATTTTGTGCTTGGTTTGATTTTACATTGGGATAATTACATTGGGAAATCTCCGGGGGTGAACTTTCCAGGGGAAATTTTAGACTGGGGTATTTGACGAAATTCCTATACGAAATTCTTTATAATTGTCTTGTTTGTCTTTGTTTACTCAATTTTTCATTTTGAGATGGTCTTGGAGAATCTCAGCGTGTTTAATTTCCAGGAAATAATTTCCAATGAAAAGGGAGGGGTCTGGAGCTAGCCAAAAAACAATTAGAACCTAAGGAATGTTTCAAATAGAAACTAAGGAGAAGCTAAGGTGAATTTTTAAGGCTCCAAGATAAATTTACAGGGGAGGGGATTTTCAGTGAGGATGGAAGTGACCGGAAGGAATTTCCCGAGGGATTGTGTGTTTTACTTGGGAGGAACTTTCAATAGAGGACTTTTCCGTGAGGGGAGTGTATTTTTCATATAGGGTGAGCTAGCTTTACTGGCATTATTTTAAAGTATCGGAAATTAAATTAAAAAAGAATTAATTTAGCGTAATTCTCTTGCTCTTTACGCTAAAGTTTGACTGTTCGTCCTAATTTCTTGAGAGCGACTCTTCAAACACAAGGGTCGTTTATTAGAATATGAAGTTTTTTTAAGTGCTAAAGGCTTTAGCAGAAAGAGCAAGATATTGAGGAGGGGGTAACCTCTTCATATACGGAATAATTTCGTTCGTTTTTAGTTTTAATGTTGCTCCTTACTTTCAGTTGAAAAAACTTGCTTTTTGTGTAATTTTATTTAGGGACTGTGAATCAGTTATAAACTCTATAAAAGACTCTAACTTTCAGATCTACCGATCAAGCAATCTCGATTATATTGATCTGCTTATTAAAATTTATCAGTCAGAGCCCTATTCATTATAGACGTTCGGTACCTGTTGGATCGATTTGAAATTGCTCATAATTGTCTTTTTCTATTATAGAATTGTAAATTTCTCCGAGTTTACATGACTTTTTAGTTTTTGGAATCTTGGAGACTGTTTGGATGAAGGCTGGAAAAAAGTGTTAACTGCAAAGACTATAGTCTTCACCACTCCAAATTCAAAATTGAGAGTGTTTTAACCAAAGTTTATACCAAAATCAAATTGAGAGTATTATTCCTGGTCGTCTGCCAAAGTTTCTAAATAATATTGTAGGAGCAGCCATTTCCTTAGTAGTATCGTAGGCAGTGCCATAGGACAGCCTCTGCAAAGATTAATATGACTTCAACATATTTTTTTTTTCGTTTTTGACCAAGAAGTTTGTATGGAAGGAGTAGTTGTAAGAACTTTTGAGGGGGCTTGATTCAGTTGCGAACTGAAATTCAGTGTCCTTTTCCAGCATCGAAAGCAACTGGAGGGCAATCAACCCCCTCCCATGCCTTTTCATCTACCTCAACCCCCAAGGAAATTAATAAAACGTTGAGAGAGTCGTTTTGTTAACAATTGTCAAAAAGTTCAATAACTTTGCCTCCAGGGATTACATAGCCCCCATAACGCCTGAGACAGAGGCTGTAAAGTATGCGAGTCGCAAATTGTTTACATGTAGGTTTTACTATTGGGAAGAAGGCTATTTCTACCTCGATATCTCAAAAGACTAAGATTGTTAAGGGAAAAATTTTATGGAAAGTTAAGAGAGATGCTGATCTAAATCAAATGTATGCATCACAGTTGTCAAAAGGCGCATCACACAATTAATATAAGCCTTTTTGAAGGTTTAAGAGGGTTTTAGCCCCTCTCATAATTGTGGTGGCTCATATTTGTAAACCTTGATTAACATTGTAATCATCTTCGATTGTTGTTGATACTTTTATGACAAATAAAAAAACACTGTTTGAAATAAGATTGGTTTTTAAGTAAAGCACAAATAACAATCAGAGGTTGTAAAAAGTCAGCAGTTTTTTTTTTACTTTTGTTGGCTGTAATTTGTGCTAGTTTTACATTTCCTTTTATCGTTCACTTTATTTTCTCTTTTATTAAGGTTCGACCTATTGTAATGAATTTATATTTGCTTTTTCTGATGTTAATATCGATCTTTACTTCTTTTAAAACTTTTTTTTAAACTGCTCTTTAATTAATAAACATATATGAACAAGGGTAAGGTAACATAAATATATTTCCGAAAAATGACTACGAAAAGCCCAGATGGACAAAAATTGTGCTTGAGGTTCAAGAAAAACAAAAAAAAGCCTGCAAAAACATCGGTCAGGAAAAAAAATCAAAACGTCAAAAGCTTAAAATAAATGAAACCCACAGAAATTATAAAAGGGATAAACCAAGTAAAAACCAAAAACAATCCTATGACATAAGTCCTATGTCAGTCTTATGACTATAATTTACAAAACATAATTCACTTGAAAAACTGTTAATAGAAACTTTAAATTTTATGTATAAAATTAGACACTAAGACAATTTTAAGGTTTTTTAAGACAATTTTAAGGGAAAAGAGGAGTAGGGGTGGATTCACTTACTTATCATATCACCTTTGTATGTAATTAAATAAAAAACAAGTGTTTTTAGCTGAAAGTTAGGAGCAACATTAAACCTCAAAATGAGCTGAAATTATTTCGTATATGAAAGGGTTCTCCCCTCCTCAATATCTTGCTCTTCACGCTGAAGTATTTAGCACTTTTAAAAAAGCTTCCTATTTTAATTAAACGGCCCTTGTGGGGAATTTTAATCTAAGAATTAAGCTAGATAAGTATTGTGAGGTCAATTGTTTAAAGGTTCTCCTGGATATTTGATTTCTCTGAGCTTCATGCTGTCGGTCACAATTTCCCCGAGTCCCAACCCCCAAATTTCAGTTCTCGGAATATTATATATTTTGTATATATTTCAGACGGACTGTCTTTTTTGTTTTGTAGGGGTACTTAACATTTTTTTATTTATCCTTTTTATAGTAAAAGAAAAAATATATATCAAAATAAAAAACAAGAAGAAAATTGGAGAATTCTTTTCGTAAGTCGGTGGAAATCTAATTTGAATGAATATTTCGGCCGTATGTCCAAGGGCCGTCCTCAGAAAACATAAATATATAGAAGAAGAAAAACTTACAACAACATACTTTCAATAAGACTAAAATGATATTTGTTTTTTGTTTTAAACGGTCCAAGCATCTTGACTAAAGCGAAGTTCAACCAGTCCTGATAAATAAAGTGAGATGAAACGGGGTAATTCATTGAAATGAAAGAAAAATAATTAAAAACATGTTTTTAGTGCTAATCTTGCTTTTTTGGCAGATGACCTCAAAGGTCTATTTGTGACTGGTTTTTAATATCAACTGTTTGTTTTTTTTTAATGTTCGTAAGATCGGTTTTGATTAAACTTGTGTGTAGAGCATTTAGCATTTAGGATTCTTCAAACAGTTTTGTACATACGATTTTCAAATACATGGCTGCTTAAAGGAAAATCAAACGAAACAGCAGCAATATTAGAATTTAGAACTTTGGTGATATTATCTTTATGCTACTGTAGGCGTTTTTCTGAATTCTGGCGAGTTCTACCTCCGCAGTATTTGCCACAGTTGCATGGTATTTGATAGACCCCTTTCTTTGGCTGGTAACTGGGGTTTTATCTTTACCAGAATTTAGGAAATTTATTATTTTGAAATTATTGGGAAATACAACATAGAGATTATTTTGTGTGCAGACTTTTTTAAGATTTTTAGTGATATTTAGGATGTTTGGGAGGTAAATTATGTTTGAAGTCTTATCGGGATTCTCACATGGTAAGCTAACATTGATTTCATGGGAGTGTCTTTTCAGTCTACGGTTGATTGTATTATTAACAAATAAAATAGGATACCCATTTCCAAAAACTATGTCCCTGATAAAGTTTACTTCTGCTGTGATGTACAAATCTGTGATGTCTATGAAGAATCTGATGAAGAAACTGTGATGATAGGAGCATGTGATTTGAGGAATCTGTGATGTGAGAATCTGTGGGAAGTTGTGATGTGATGTAGGAATGTTGCGGAAAGCCCTTGGACATAGGGCCGAAATATTCATTCAAATTAGATTTCCACTTCCTTATGAAAAGAATTCCCTAGAATTCCCTATTCCCTATGAGTTCTTCGTGTTTTTGGTGGTTGTGATGGAAAGGCAGTGTGGTCTTTGTCGCTATTTAACGCCCAGCCAAAGATGAGTTTGAATTAAACCCTTACCCTTTAAATATTGAGCTTGACGCCCCTGATTGAACTATTACTTACTGTTTTGATAAGCTTCTTTAATATCTTGTAGTTCCAATTCGTCAGCGGGACACAAAATTTCAATCAGTACTGCTTCTTCAGTTCCACCTCCCTTCATTGCTTTATTCAACTCAGTAGCTAAATATTCAGGCAGAGGTGTCATCAAGGCCACAACTAGGTCTTCATAGTTCCCTGAAAGTTCTCCTTTCAGCTCTTTTACCAGTTCCTCAAAAATAAAAATAAAATAAGCAACGATACAGAAGCCATTCCGCTAGGTGGACTAGATATCAGACCCATTTCGAAAGCTCAGTACTTCTTGGGGTTTCTTTTTACAGGCAAAGAAAAATAAATTGTTCAATTGGAACTCGACTTAAAAATACTGTTTTCTTGCCTTTCATTGGTCAAAAAGCTTGCTGAAAACGCCTGATGAAAATCAAGTTTAATTCGTATAAGCAACCGAGTATGTTCAAAACCAAATCACTATTCAATTTAACCCAAGGTTGATAAGGAAAAGTCAGACTTGTTTTGGAATGTGGCAGCTTTTAGGCAGCACAATAGTGATGCCTTGGAAAAGAGCGATGTCCGAACAATGTATTTCTTTATTCATTTTTTTTAGACCAGGGACAATCGTACAGAAGGAGCTGACCTACAAACTTCACAAGGGTATCATTCTATTGAAAATCATAAGTTCTGGTGGCACTTTAATAGTCGAAAGTGATTGGAGGACAACCTGCCCCCCCCCATATCCATCATTTCTCCAAATACATCCTATCAAAGTTTTAAGATAGCCATTTTGTTGAGCGCAATAGAAAGGTCAGTAATTATATAGCTGAAGATGACGACCCCCTACCCCACTAAGTTGTTTTGTTTGTCTCTTTCTTATTCTTCTCTTTTACTTTTCTTTTCTTGTCTTGTCATATTTGTCTACCACCCATTATTGGATTTTGCCTGTTTCTTGTTTATTGTATTCCTTTCTGCTATTTGTTCCATTTTTCTGACTTCTGGTATTTTAATCACTTTTTTTTACGTTAGATGGTGAAAGGCACTGTACAAGTTTAGTTACTGAATAAAGTCATTCATAAATTCTTGTTATTGGGATTATGAAGGTACCTGGGGCAAGAGGCTAGGAAAGGGCTATTTGTCCTCTAGCCGATTTTAGCTCTAAAAAATTGCACTCTAGCTTTTAATTTCAAATAGAATAATCCCCACCCAAGTTCCTATGGCTACCCTTCATTACGAATTTGACACACAAAATAATGCAAGAGAGTCAAAACTACTTCGGTGACTGTGATAGAATGTTCCTATTCATTTTATAAGACATAATAGAACACGTTGCTCTTTACTATTTTAAAATTACTGAGGTTATTATGATAGAGTGTTTTCCTGATTTTATTTTTATTATTATAAAAAGTAACATGTGGTAAAGATTTTTCCAAGTTAACATTTCTGCAGGGACTCTGATAAAATGTTCCTCCTGATTATGAATTTTGTAGAGTTTTTTAACATAAAAAATTCAAATTTTCCAACTACAAGGTTAAGTCAAGCTTCTTTGTAAAGCGTTAATAGCAAACGAGAATAATTTTAAGGGCTACATCCTACTCTTTACCTTTTGCTATCTCTGTGCGTTTCAAGTTATAATCTCTCTCTTACTTCTATACTTAAACAAAAAAAAAAATTCTTTGTCACTTGAAAGTAAGGAGAAACATTGATACTTAGAACGAATACAAATAATTCCGGATATGAATGTGACTACCCCCTCCTTGGTCCCTTGCTCTTTACGCTAACGTTTTCAAGTTTGTTAAAAATTCTTCTCATTCATATTCGACGACCCTTGTGTTTGAGCAGACTTAAAGAAATGTAACAAAAAGTCAAACTTTAGCGTGAAGAGCGAGTGATTGAGGAGGGGCTAATTCCCTTTATATACAGAATGATTTCTACTTGTTGCAATTTTTAATGTTGCTCCTTAGTTTCAGTTGAAAAAAACTTGTTTATTATTATGATTTCTGACCTTTTCAAGTCATGCTTGGAAAACCCTATCTTTCCCCCACAGGTAAACCTTCTCTAGAAAATTCCCCAGAAACATTTCTCTTCATGGAAAATTCTCCCTGTGGCAAGTTGTCCAGCAGAAAATCCGCCCTTCCTCAAAAAATCCATATTTATCTCCAAATCAAATTCTATTTTTGAACAATGGGCAAATTCCGTTGATTACAACCCTGTCCCCAGAGACTATAGGGAGGTCAAATCATCCCCAAATGTACAGGTATTGGACCATTCAACTATGCTGAATCAATTAGATATCTCAAAATCTCGACCAGATGCCTTTGGGCGGAAAGGGGTCTAGGAGGGGGGCTAGTTGCCCTCCAATCTTTCTTAACACTAAAAAGCGCACTAGAACGTTTTACTTTCGTTCGAATGAGCCGTGTCCCGAGCTCCTTGGACCATTGATTTGTTATGATCACCCCTGAGAAATAAATAAGTGCGCGGCCGTGATCTTTCTTCTGGCAGAAGGTACAAAATTCCACATTTTGATGGATAGGAACTTGAAACCTCTTCAGTAAGAGCATATAACACATTGAATCTCATGGTATGATTTTCATTAAGATCAATGGACTCTATGGGGGGTGTTCCCACCGCTCCGAATATCAGGCAAATTTTTTAAGGCTTTTAGCTTTTGATGGATAGCATAAAACGTAATCTATTTTGTATATTAGGAACAAGCATAAAAAGCTAATTCTTGTGACGTATCTATTGTTGTCCAAATTCCGTTTTATTTTAGTTTCGGTTGCTATTAGGCCGTGTCTGTCCTTACTTACAGTTTGTTACCGCGAACTGTTTGAAAAAAGTAGTTTTTTTCACTTAATCAAAGGTTGAAGTTGCTCAAATTTCCTGTTAAGAAATTGATCCTCGAATTGATAAAAGTTGGTTGTATCTGAATAAAATGTGGCATAACCACTCATCTAAAAATCTTAAGTAAGGTAAGTACACAATACTTGTGGGGCTTATACTTTCTACTCTTATTAAGGATCATTTTTAATGTTATTTTGATAAAGGTTTTTTTTTATTCTTGTGGAGTGCAACAGAATTATGTTTTATGGTTTATAATGTGATCACAAACCTAAAAAACGTGAAAAATGGATGATGTGATTTTGCCAACTTGTATTTATGTGTCTGAAAGCCTTAGTATTAGTTTATTTTTCCAGTTTCAGACGTTAGCTTAACGGTACTGTCAAACATTGTACATCCAAATATTTGCCCGTCCTTATTAATTTTGCAGCGCAATGTCTCGAAAATATTTATTAAGCTCCTTAATTCAAAATCATTGCAAGATAATACCTGGATTATGTAACTATAAATTAGCATAAACAAAGGTGGTAGGGGACTGGGCCCATCCTCCCCAAAAGTATATAAATTTTTTTGGTTCTGTTTTCTTTTTAATTCAGTCCCCACCAGCACCACAGATTCGTAATTACATTGCTGGTGAAAAAATTTCACCAAATTTCACCAAAATACTGTAATTGCAAAAGTGTTGCTGAAAGTTTCTAGGCAGCCTCGAAAAATATGTTTTCTAATATAACCATCCTAAGATAAGGTCTCTGACAAAAGAATACACCCTCCGTAACCACTCCACTTTTGAGAAGACCTAGACAATACTCAATCTCAGCTGCCATCTATAAATCCACCAGCAGCCATTTTCCATGAGACGCGGTCTTGTGCCGCGGCTTTGACATGGTACATCCAGTTTCCGTCCCATGGCCAACCAAAGAGGCGGAAGCCTCGAAACATTTCTACGTCATTCTTCATTGACTACCAATCTCTCTTCTGGCCTCAAGACTGGACTATCTAGTCTTCAAGGGGCTTTACTTTAATGCTGTAATTCGAGATGGTCGACTGGTCCTTAGACAATACCACATCTTCAAAAACAAATATCTTTTTATGGTTCTCAAGACAGGATAATGTTGCTTACAACACTCAAAAATCTGAGTGACACTCAAAAGTCTCACCCCAGTCACCTTTTCTAACATTATTGCCTAAGCTACCAGAGACGCCGTAACATTGCTCAAAATACTAATATTTTGCATAATCATGAATGTTTTATGACGATTTAACTGTTCGATTGGCGTCTCTTCTCGTCAGTCCCTTTTCATTTCTTTACATGGGATTAGGACTGGCGATGAGGGGGCTAAAGAGCCCATCTAGTCGAGCTGTTAAACGGTATCTCAATTCTACGGTGAGAACCCAGTTTTTACTTTTGTTTTTTTTTTGTGTCAAGATGTTCTTTTCGATTTTCTTGGCAATATTAGTTCCTTTTTCAGTGAAAACTCCTGGCTTGGAATTATTAATCAATTTTTCTCTGGTTCCTGGACGTGGTCCTCAATTAAAAATTGAAGGCTAATGCGCTAATGTAAGAATTTATTTTTGAGGATCTAAATTTCGGTTACAGGCCTACCAATTTTCATCATCCTGGCACGTTCAGAAGCACCGAATTCGCCAAAGCACTGGAAATCCCCTCAACTCCCCCAAATAGAGTGGATCCGGTTTGGTAATATCAGTCACGTATCTCTGACTTGTGCTTTCTCTTTCCACCAAGTTTCATCCCGATCTCTCCACTCTAAGCGTTTTCCAAGATTTCCGGTTTCTGGTCGGGATTTAAATTAAGAGCTCTGAGACACAAGGTCTTTCTAAACATCAAGCTTCATTAAGATCCGCTAAAACTTTCGTAAGTTAAAAATACCTCATTTTTTCTAATCTAATTAGTCTAATCTAATCTACTAATCTAATTAATCCGAATAAACTGTCCTTCCATTCCCTCCAGATGGTTGAATCAGGAAGAGACTATTTCTAATTTGATCTGGTCCGGTCCCTGATACGCTTGCTAACTTTCAGCGATCGCTATACTAATCACGTATCTAGTTTTGGGTCTTCTTAATGTAAAAATTGGGGTGGTTCGGGATTCAAACCTGAGATCTCTCGCATCCCAAGTGAGAATCATACCCCTAGATTAGCTAGCCACACTTAAAAAGAACAATCATTTGTTTTATCGGCAAATAAAATTCTTCTCAACAATCTTGTTCGCTCGCTCACCCACCCCAGATGATTGGAAGACAATATTTCAAATTTAATCTGGTCTGGTCCCTGATACGCCTGTCAATTTCATCGTTCTAACTTACCTGGAATTGCCTGAACTAACAAAACCGGGACCGACAGTTAGACCGACAGACGGACGGACAGAAATTGCGATCGCCATATGTCACTTGGTAGTGACATATAACTGTATAAAATGTAGCATTTTCAATAATACTAAAAGTTTTAATGTTGCCTGGTCATAAAAAAGAGAAAACCGGAGTAATAGAAAAGTAGAAAAAAGAAAACGAGAATACTTCAGTATTAAGGAATAAAATAATAGCTTTTTCATCCACCTTTAAATCATGTGCAGAGGGAAAAGCTAGAATAATGTTTCAAACACATTTTTTGGCACTTTTTAAACGACAATCAGGTTGCTGCCATATTCTGAAATCGTGAAATGAAAGTGTCTCCCTCGTATGTCAGGCATCGAAGTAAAAATTCGAGGTATTTACAGTAAGCACAACGGAGTTTTAGTTTATCAACTTATGTGAAACACCAAGGTTGCCAACTGTCACTTTTTTTCCTACTCTTTTTTTTTCATTTCAAACATTTATTTTAATGACTACCTTAAGCGACTCTTTTACGGATCGGTAGTAGTAAAGTTCTAATATTCCAATTAAATAATCAAAACCTCAAATTAAATTACATTAGTCAAAGAATACAATTGAAAGTCAGTACGTTTGTTTGGAATCTGTACCTCACCCCAGCCGTCCAGTCGCTTTTGCGGTGTTTTCAACTAAGAAGAAAAAAAATCAAATTATGAAGTGGAAAATCAAATTATCAGCTGTCTTAGTAGCCTACACAAAATGTAAAAGTAACCATTGCTCTTGCAAATGGAAAATGGAGCATGCCACCTTTCTGCAGGAAGGTGAGGCCAAAACTACCAGCAAAACCCAACTTTTGCTATGTCTTGTTATTCTCAAACTAACGAAATTATGCTAACACATTTTGCACCAGCCAGAAACATACCCAGAAATTTTTTATGGATACAGCCCATAGATCAGAAGTAAGGTAAATTATGAAAATATGGTTTCAGCGACAATGACCTCTGAAAAATGGTAAGCTGATAGCTTAGTATCAACTGAGAGTTTTGTAGGGTCAATACAAACAAATAAAATATCTTTGTAGGGATATTAGGAGGGTTTAAAGGCTCGTTTCTGCTTTTGGAATGAATGTCTTTTAAGAGCTGTTTAAACTACTCTATAACTTATATAATGTTGACACTTTACAAGTCTTTTTAAAAGTCGCAAGAAGGGATTAAATTTTTTGTACGTGATGTTGTCGAATATGTTGCCAACTGTTTAAAGAGACAAGACGATCCAAAATTATACCAGAATTTTGTTGGGTGAAAAACCGTAAGTTGCTGTAGACCGAAAGTACACGATTGATTTGCCTAAAAGTATTGAAAGAACGAATCTCGGAACAGTGGAACCCAGCAGGGGTCGGGGGAGGGACTTATTTTTTATGAACCACAGAAGGTGACTTGGCTAGATATCAAAGAGTAAACGAAATGGCTCTAAAAATTCTTTACTTCATGCGTGACCATTCAATGAGATTTAGTTTGTTATATCTTTCGTTTGTCTTACACAAGGTCAACATACTAAACAAAGAGTTTCAGGCAGTTGAAAACAAGGATCCGAAGGCTTGTTGGGAGTTTGTCACAAATTTACTTGACATTCCTTAAATGTTTTGTTACACAAGAAGACATAAATCGCCCACAAGATCCATTCAAAATTTAGCTAACTCCAGCTCATTTTCTTGTGCTTGATTGTATAACATTGAGGCAAGTATACTGGGCCACACGAGAAGTCCACAAAACAGCAACTTATTGAAAGTTTCACAGGCTTAACGCATCTTTGTAAGCTGTCCTAATTTTCTCGTAGAAAATAAGCTAAAAAGCAAGCAAGTGGACTGACCAAAATGATCGTTTAGGACCATTGTTTCGATACGATCATCCCTAGGGAAAAAACAAAAAGAAACAAACAAATAAACACGCATCTCTAATCTTTCCTCTGGAAATAGTCCAAAACTTCATATTTTTGTAGATGGGAGCTTGAAACCTCTACAGTAAAGTTCTTTGATATGTGTAATCTGATGGTGCAATTTTCATTAAGAATCCTTACTATTTTTAGGGAGGGGTTTCTTCCTTTCTCTGAGATATGACAAATTATCTCAGACTCGTAGCTTTTGATGGGCAATGTTAACTTAATGAATTTTGGCATATTTGGTATCAGCATAAGAAGCGAATCCTTTTGATGCATATATTGTTATCCAAATTTCGTTTTTTAGAGTTTCAGTTACTATTTGGCCAAATTTCTCCTTCAATATCACCAACTGTTTAATAAATTAAAGGACGAAGGGTGTATTAGTAAGGAAGCAGACATAATATGTATTGAAAGAAAAAGTCGCGTGAGTAAAACAAAAGAGCGTCGTTCTTTTTATGGCTTTATGTGCTTGCTTGTGTGCATACCATCTCCTCAAGACTATAGCACTAATTTTATACAGAATCAAGGGCTAAAAAGCTTTTTTGTTTATTTTTCTTAACTATTCGTGATAATAAAAATCATTTAATCTTTTTTGGAAAATCACTAAACGAAGCAACAGCACTAGACAAGAAAATAAGTCATAGCAACTCGCCATCCCAGAAAAAAAATTTAGACCACTAGCCCCCTTCCCCAAACAAAAAGTTTATGGGTATATCTATTATCAATACCAGGAATGTGTATGACATGTTAGGAATTTTAACGCTTCTTTTTCGATATGTTTGCATTAAAGTAAGTGGCTACTACGAAAGAGTAATCCCCTTTTCTAGAATGAAATTTTATGTACTAGCCCTTCCCCTAATCTAGAAACAAAAGTCTATGTGTATATTTTCCATAGATATTGATAATTTGTACTAATCCTCAAAGCAATTTACGAAGATAGTTACCTTTCCGAATAGACTTTTATAGGTGGCTGCAATCATTACTCTTTGGGAATTCGACCTTGAAGACAATATTGAAGTGATGGACTTTTCATCGCATCCAAACCCTTTCATCGCTTTCTTTAACTTTTCACAGTCTTCTGTTGCATTGAAATTAGACTTGGGTTTAACTGTAGGCCTCTGAAAAATAAAAATTTATTACAAGGCCTTCTGTTGAATGACATGTGGTTTTTTTTATTGATAATCAAAACAATGCATTTATTCTACTTTGATTATTGTTTAACAACATGGTGACACGAATTTTATAATTTGTGTAAACATAGTTTATTTACGCTTTTCAACAATATAGATCTGACGCATGTTTACATCCCATTGCCAGTGGTGAACTGGTATCAAATGCAAAATAGATGTCGGTACCATACCGATCCTACGGGAAGTAATTACTCGTATCTCTTAGTCCCAGCTTATTATCTCTGACCACTTTCATCATAGGACAACCCATCTATAGTAGTGACTAATTTTCTTTAACCTTTATCTTACTGCTTTGACAACTGCTATGACAACTCAATAAGACTGTAGGGTAGTATACACCGCATATTCTTAGTACCAGCCTGTGACCTCTGTATGCATCCATCATAAAGTGGTGACTAATTATAAAACAGTAAAAACAAAAAATGAAGTAATTCTAATAGCAATATTCCAGCCAAATCAATCGGTATATATGCCCACCCAGTCAGTGAAATTCATTCCACGCCTTGGGATCCTTTGGGATCCTTTAGGATCTTTTGGTCTTAAATTCTTAAGAATGAGCAAGTTATTGGAAAAATCAGCTTTGCTTCAAAAGGAACAAATAGGCATTTTTGAAATAAAAACCTTCCCGAAAAGAACTTTATCAAAAAAAAATTAAAGAGCTATACTAAACTTCAGATCAGCAGAGATAAATTCCTATAATAATTCAAACTCAAAATGAAGAAAAACTTCTATTAAAGAAAACATGAAACCCAAAACGTCCCGAAATTAAATAAACAGTCATAGCAAACAGGCATAAAATATAGATGAAAAAATAAATCTTGATGAATAAAACGAGTTTGATTTAATTTGAATATTCAAATCAAATTCAAATGAAGAAAAATAACTACAAACAAGAGTCTGATTATTACCCCCCCCCCCCTCACACTCCATTATGGGTTTAAGTCTATTTGGTTTAAAACTATACATTACGAACAGTACTCGAAAAGAACTACAAAGAAAATATTTGTAATATAATTAGTATTCGGTAAAGCACAAATGACGCAGTTTTTAAGACTTTTACAGTTTTGAGAGGGAGCAGTATCCGAACTCTTGCTTGTAGTGATCTTGTTTGTTTCAAGTTTAATTTGCATGTTCAATTTTTCATTTTGAAGATTTAACTCATTTTAAGGTTTTACTCATTTTAAGTTTTTTTCCATCTAAATAAATGCCTGATGTATGTCTTTTGGATATGATTGTTTACTTAATTTCTTTTCGTTTTTGAGTTTCATTTATTCTTAAATAGTAATTTCTGGTCGCTTTGAATTCGAATTATTGCAGAAATTTCTTTTTGCTGGTATAAAGTTAATATGGCTATTTACTTTTCTTTGAAAAACTTCTTTTTCTGAACTTTTTTAATCAGTTTGTGCAATATTGAAAATTCCACCCGAGTGTTTGGTTTTCTATGGGTATCATTTTTCGTTCAATTCCTAATAAGGTCCAAAAGACCTTAAAAAATCCTTTATATTCATATTTAACGCACTATATCGAACTATAAAGATGGGTAATAGCCCCCTACGTTATGACTCAAAAGCTTTTTATTCCTTTTTATAGGTTCAATATTTTTCTCAAAAGAACCAACCAATTATTTAAAAAGCAGAGTTGTGTATTTTTCAAAAATTGTATTTTCTTGCCCGTGTACATTTTGTCGCTAAGATCGAACCCCAGGTAAGTCAACCCGGGTTTAAAAGATGTAATGTTCTTTTCAAGAAATAAGGAATGATGTGATATGGTTGCGAAATTACGTCAATATAAACAAATTGAATAAAAGCACTCTTTTTAAAACAGAACATAGGAAAATAAATTATCTTTTTCTCTTTGGTTTTACTGAGAAGACTGTGTCTTGTTCAAAGATATTTTACACCTTATCTCACTTTCGACGAGTTACCCCCTTTCCACCACCGTATAAACATCTTCGTGCCACTTAGATCCATCAATTGTGGAAGAATTCCACCAATCTTGGCACAATCCTCTTAACACTTAATACAGCTTCGCCACCCTTGGCTGGCTCCTCCTGGTGGCCGTGATTTCTGAAAGTGGGTAGCCTTCGCTTATTCTTTCCTATTTGTACACCCAGTGTCCTTGCATAAGCCCAAATGGGTTGCTAGAATGTTCTATTTATTTTTTCGTAATAAAATCTTAAACCAGTAGATAATTAAGGATAGTTTCGGTGAAGAAAATTTTGGATATAAAAACGGTGTCTGGCGTACCCCTTCCCCCATGGTATTCAAACCCTGTATAACCCGATTCATGCAAGGAATTAATCTTTGTGTATCTCTTTAATTTAGTTTTCTAAAACAAAATTTCAAAAGGTGCAGGTATTTTTTAATCTGGGGGTCAATAAGAGGTGCATTACCTGGCAAGTGCAGAGGGTGGAAGATCTTGTTTTAATTCTAGGCTGCTTAAAATGAATAGCATGCGGTTTAACAAATGACAAAAATGGAATAAACTCAAAATGAGACATAATTTGTGCTTTACCGAAAACAAATAAAAGCATACCTGCAGTGAGCCCTACTCATGTTAATTTCTGACCGTTTTGAATTTGACGCGGTTATTTATTGTAGTTTCTGTTCGTTAGTAGCATAGTATTAATATCTCCCATGAATATATCCTTATTTGACCATCAAAGCTAGCCTGTAACAAAAACAGCTCACCTTATTTGTACACTATAGGTTGCCTATACTAAAGACTCTATGCCTGAGGCTTGTCCTAGTTAAATGTCAGCTTACCGAGTTTGAACAACAAGAATTTTGGAAGTGGTTCAGTAACATATTTTTTGTATATACTGGTTATTTATAAGGCAACAGTATCAGTTTTGAAACAGCTTCAAACTGAGCAAGCGATTTTCAAATGTAAGTAATTAAAATTTATATATGACTTAACTGTTTTATTTTTCCTTTAGGTAATATATAAAGTCCAATTTTTTCATAGATTAAATTTACACTTAAATAAATTACTTTATCCAATGTGTTTGACACTAATGCAGGAATTGAACTCAATAAATGTTTGAATACTAAAATAGTTTGCTGAGCTTTGTACTTATATATCTAGTTGTCAATATGAAGATCTTTGATATGTTAAAGCGGGGTGGATATTCGTAACAGTTATCTTTTGGGCTAGTTTCAATAATCAATTATTTTGAAAAGACTTCGGTATGAAAAGACTGATGATAGCAAAAATTTTCTTATAAATTTTTAACCACTGGGATTACAAAAATTCAAAAATCTTAAAAAGAAAACTAAAAGACCGAAATTTAGTAGAAATCGTTGTTAGAAATTGGATGCCATGCGCCACACGCTGTACCCTTATGGTTGGCACGCTTGATACACTTAGGCTACGGTTATTATAGTCACCAAAAGCTTGGGACACTCCTTAAAATGCTTGACACAGCTCTGCCAAACTTGGTAAACCTAGCAGTCTAGTTGTTTGAATAGAGGGTCACGCAATTATCCGTGGCTTTCTAGATTTGCCTCAGTATTGAAAAAGAGTTCAGTGTGTCAACATTGAGGAGATTATTCTTAGTAAAGGATGCTTTTATTCTATTGGATATTGAAGGTTCTAATAATGGCTGAATAAAATCCAGAGTGTCTGATGCTCCAGTGGAATTACAAAGGGCTGCTGGCTATCCATAGAATGACACGAGATATTTGCGCAATATTTAATATAATTAAGCGAATTCAAGTCTGAAGAAAAAGTCTTGCAGCAAAATTAAATATGATGCACATACAAAGATTACAAGAGGATTAAATGTATTAGTGAAATATATTGAAGAAAACAATTTAAATCAATCTATATAGAAGGATTAAGTTTGCTACTAGCAAGATCTATTGTTAGTCTATAATCGGTAGTGAAGGATTCAGGATTAAAAATGACTAGATTTTAGAAACAAAACATCATACGGTACCTTGTGAATTTGAGAAAATTTTTGATTCTAGATAATGCTTTTCTAGAGTTATCTCTTCAAAGGAACATATTATCTCAAAAAATTCTTAGAGATACAATGAGAAATGATTCACCGTCTTTGGACTATTGTTTGAAACTTTTACGTCATGGCCCAGATGCATTTACTCAATTTATTTACATACTAAATAAAACAAAGAAAATGATATCGTTATTTTGATTTTTGCAAAGCAACAACAAATAAGTCAAAAAAATTGTGACATCACACTATTACTCCTAGAAGACATTCATTTTTCCCAGTCAGTTTCTTTTTGGAAGTGAGACAGTCATCATCCGAAAACATTTTACACATGTCCATTATGATTGTATACACTGATTGGCTGGTCATCCTCTGAGAATAATAATCTTGTTGATGAATATAAGGAAAGGTGTAGATTATGCAACCCATGTAAATTGCGCAGAGGATACGCAATTCAAATTGGGTATATTCATAAAACAAAATACTTTATTTCCCTACGCATCATCTGTCGAGACATCCAGTGCTGGTATAAAAAATTTTCCCCTCTTACGTGCTCTTCAACGAAAAACCACTCATGAACACATTCACCTCTACAGCATAAAGCACCTTCAATATATTCCAGTCAACACGCCGTATTTGGAACTCTGTCAGTTAATATTAAGAAGTGAATTAGGCGATCCTCTAGCAGTAACGAAGGGTTTGGATGTGATAACATATCATTTTTGACCTCTTCAGTGAGATGGCTAATAGAAAAATACTTTTGTTTGTCCTAATATTTATTTCTATATGGCTACTCTTGGACCATGACGACATTTGGGTTATGGAATGGTCTATTACAAGGGCCTTCTCGGCAATTGGTTTACTAAGTTGTTTCACTCTGCAGTACCCCTGGCAATAAAATATATTGCACCGGTTGCCGTAGATTTTGCTTCCTCTACACTACATGATTGGGGCTCTGGGAAGGATTTTGAGAAAGTATTTCACAAAACCTCAGGTTCAGCGCAAGATCTTTCGGTGAGCGCTTGAAAATCACGACAAAGCGTAAAAGGTCCAAAAAGGGCGAGAAACATGTTAACAACCATCAGTCTCAACTCAGGCAGGAAGCACAAAATATTCGTCTCCTCAAAGAAGAAACCAAAAGTAAAAATAGTTAAGTCAAAAAAGAATCTCTTTTTCTAAGAATTGCATATCTACCTAATAAAGAATCTCATACTTCAGTCAACTCATCTCTAAATCTTTTCAATACAGAAAATGATGATGTGAGTATAAAACATGATTACTATGAACAATTTTAGAAACAACAACCGCTCTCTGAAAACGTAAATGTTCATATTTATTCTAGTGTTGTTTATTTCATAGATTTGACTTCTATATATATAAATTACCATGTCACTGTCAAAAAATCTAACAATGAAAAACCAAGTGCAGTCAAATGGTTATCCTATGAAAATTGTACATTAAACAATTTGTTTAGACAAATAAGTATCTATAAGAATGGAACATAGGAGAGCAGAAGCAACAATCTTTGAAATTAAGCAAGTTATAGACAATCCATGTTAATGACTCCAACGTCGTATAAAATTTTTTAGAGGTATGGCTATTGGATATATATATATATATATATATATATATATATATATATATATATATATATATATATATAAGGCAGCCACTGACACTACCATAATACTTCGAGATGCGACAGCTAAAGATATACACTTGGCTGGGAAAGTAAATGATGAGATATTTAGTATACCTCAATGGTCGCCACAAAAAGTTAAGATTAGTATAAAGCTACAACTTGCACTGTTCAATTTTATTCCTCGAAATGTAGTTGGTACTGTACCCGATTTGACTGTCTCTCTAACCTCGGAGATACTTCGAGTACAATAACAACAAGTTATAAGCTATGTTGCTTTGGCAATTGAGAACTTAAGAGCCGGGGGAAATAATATCTAATTGCCCGTTCCTCATACAATCACGAATCAACGACATATTTCTACGGTACACTTATCTACACCTATTTGTCATTTATTAATAAGGATATTCGTTCAAAAGTTGCTTTATGTAAAAAGTGTCAGTGCGATTGGATAATGGACAAATTATCCACGTAAATTTGAAATGTTGGGACTTTCACCTCTCTTATGTTAAGTAAATGGAATTCCACTCTCCAATTTATGCTGATAAATCCTACGGGACCTCATATGAATTGACAATGCATTCCCTAGATCAAGACTCGCAATTATTTGAAAATGGTATAACCTTAAATGTTTGCAAAAACCCATGGTGTTATTGTATTGGATTTGTCCAGTACTCAAGATATGACTATTGTCCGAACAGGCACAGTACGTTTAAGGTTTAACTCTGCTAAACCATTAGAGGAGAATATTGCAATATTCTCATTAAATCTATTTGAAACCTATTGGGTTTCTAATTGAAACCTAATTACCCCTGATAGCCGTGTTATATTAAACTTGGCACCATGAACACAAATCAAATAGTCAATGTATTCAATTCGGATCCCTATATATCAAAATTCAAAATTCTTTTCTATACCATCGGGCCTTCTCGACCATATTCAAAGCGTTTACAATATCCTTATCACTGTTAATAGTAGCCCATCAACTGTAAAGACGCCGCATAGGCTATGCATCTTTCAAACAGCGAAGTATAGCAAACTTTTTGATCCTCTCGGCCTACCGTATACTTTCTAGGTGCCTCATATTAAAAACTTTCTTGAGAAAAGTGGAAAATCAATTATTCAAAATTTGAAGCATGTACAAGATTTATCAACAAAGAGTTGTGGTTTTCATGCAATATTATATTTTATTTTTTGATGCCGTGGATATAATTACTGTGAATTTCTTAGTATTTGTAGTGATAGTCCTTGATTTTCTACTTGATAATACTCTTTTCTACTTGTATAATATAAATATCCGGGGCGTAAGAGTGAAATGGTTTGAAAATGCTTGTGAATTCACTTATAAATAAAAGTTCTTATATTCAAAACTCTGTGTCCGTTATATTTCTTCCACTATGTATAGGAAACCATCGTTAACGTAAGTGGCGGCAGCTCGTCAGGATTTAACTTGTATTCCATCTTGGTATGCAAAATCAGAGTCACATTTTGTACAATATAATGTAACTATTTTTATTATACCTCTTCGTAAAGTCAATAATACTATTCTGATTAACATTATAAAATTCACGTTTTTCAATTTGCTTATTTGAAGCAATCTCGTACACAAATTTCTAATACGAAGAATCACTTTCTCTAAAAGCCAAATAAAAGTCAGTAGATTTATAATCAGTGTAGCTGGTATCCTCGCAGCAAAGACGTAAGAACCAGACTCCTTTATTAACTCAGCGATAGTAGCTGGTTTTTTCACAACAAAGACGTAAAAACGAGACTCCTTTATTATATCAGCGACCAGGTATTTCTTCCCAAAACAATTAAAAACCCCAAAGAAACCAGTTCCTTAACAAAAAACTGAAATCACGTTTAATTTTTTTTACTATCTTGCCAGGGTAAGTATTTTTCCCATTCATCACGTTTCTCATACTCGCAATTAGAACATTGCATACCTCTATTATAAGAATCACAAATATTTTCAAGTTAGGAATTACAGTCTTTATTTTGCACTGCGTATCCTTTGTGCAATTTATATTGGTTGCATAATCTACACTTCTGCTTATAGAAATCAGCAAAAGTTTAGTTCTCACAGGATGACCAGCTGCTCAATGTAAACAAGCCTAATGGACATGTGTAAAAGATTTTTCTATATAGACTGTGTCACTTCAAAAACAAAGTGACTGGGGAAAATGAATGGTTGCTAGGAGTAAGTCAGTGACGTCAATAAACCTATTCAACATATTTGTTATTGCTTTACAAGATGGCCGTCTATGTGGTGGTTAAAAGCAAAATCACAATACGAGTTTTTTATTTCAATTAGTATGTCAATAAATTGAGTAAATGTATCTGGGCCACGACGTAAGAGTTTCATGTAATAGTCCAAAAGACGATGCATTATTTCTCATTACATCTATCAGCATTCTTTGAGAAAATATTTTCCTTGGAAGATACAACGATAGAAAATCATCATCTAGAATCAAATATTTTTCTGCAGTCCCTAAATTCCGTATGATTTTTGGTTTCCCAAATCTAGTCATTTTTAATCCTGACACCATCACTACCAATTATAAACTAACAACAGATTTCGCTAGTAACTAAATTACTCCTTTTTTATAGATTGATTCAGATCGTTGTCATCAATATTTTTCAATAATGCATTTAATCCGTCTTGTAATATTTGTCTGTGCATTATATTCACTTTTGATGTAAAGAATGACTGTTCCTCCGATTTGAATTTGCTTAAGGATATTACATATCATGCAAAAATCTCGTCACATTCTAGGATTAGCCGAAGCCCATTGTAATTTCTACTGCAGGAATAGTCACTCTAGGCTTTATTTTGCCATTGTTAGCACCTTCAATATCGAATAGAGTAAAAGCATCCATTAATAATGAATAATACCCTCGATTTTGACACATTGAACTCTTTTTCAATACTTTAACAAATCTAGAAAGTCATGCATGATTGTGTGACCCTCAACTTCAATTACTTAACAGACACCTACGTCTCTTAGAAAACACTCTCTATTATGTCACTACTGTAATTCTCTTTGTGGTAATTTTTGCTTGTTTTGAGTTTGACCTGAATATTAATTGTAACTAATGTTCGTTCTGGCCTTTGGTAGTGATTTGTGGCAGTCTTATGCTTGGTATATGACTTGACTTTATTTCTGATTGTCTTTTGTTTAATGTAATTCGTCTTTACCAAAGATGAGCAGAAATAAAAGTGAAATTATTTTTAAGTATGAAACTATTAAGGCTATAAATCAATCAATAAAATCAAACCAATCAATCAATAAATCAAAACCAAAATGAGCATAAATTACAAAAAAAACAACCAAGTCAAAGTAAAAACAAGCAAATACTACCTAAAAGAGGAGGAAAGATATCACCCCCTGGGCCTTCTAAAGACCAAAACATAATTTTCACTTTACCAAAAACAATTTTATTTTGAGCTATGTGTATTTATTCCTAGTAGCCTCAAAAAAAATTCATCGAAAAAATCAAAAAATTCAAGATCACTGAAAAAAAACTATGAATGTGGTTTGACAGTTCAGTATATAATTATATTCATTTCTGAAGTTTTTGGTAATTTCAAATTTATAAAAGCTACAAAAGAAGAAAGTTTCAAACAATATTTTGTTTTCAATAAAGTGAAAATTGTGATCTGGATTTTAGAACGAACAGGGGTGTTGACCCAACTCCTCTTTTTGGTAGTTTTTGCTGGCTTTGGGTTCGACCTGAATATTTATTGTAATTACTGTTCGTTTTGGACTTCATGTCCTTATGGATAGTGGTTTATGCTAGTTTAATGCTCGGAATGTGATTTAAATTTATTTTTTACCGTCTTTTGTTAAATATAATTCTTTACTTTTCTTTGAAAACCTTTTTTTGTTTATTTTTAATACTTCTAATTAATTTAATTTCATTTTTATTTTATATAGACCTTTTTAAATCTTGAATCCTTATATCCTTAAAATCATAAATCCTGTTATATTTTCTATAAGAATCTGGCTTTGGCTTACTATTGATATTTTCGACAAGATTTTGCAAATGTTTCAACAATAGTTGCATTATAAAGCTTTGTGTTGATGGGTACAAGAAAAATTTTCGTAGTAGTAGCAGTTTAGTAGTAGTAGTAGCAATAGCGGTAGTTGTTACAGTTGCAATTTCAGTAACAGCATTTACAAGTAGTCAGAGTTGCAGTATTATCTGTTGCAAATAGTCACAGTTGTAGTTAGTCACAGTCGCTTGTAGCCGCAATTCCGATTAGCCGTAGCGACAATCACAAGCAGTGGCAATTTCAATAGTCACAGTCAACGTGTCACACATTCACAGCCACTTTCACAATTAGTTGCAGTCGCAGTCGTAAGAAGCTGCAGAAGGGAGGAGTGCAGACAAAGTTGCTCTTGGTCGTATTCACAGTTCCAAGTAGTTACAGTCGCAGTCATAATTAGTTGGAGCTACAGTCACAGTTGTAGCAAATGCAGTTTTAAAAGTAGTAGTCGCAACTAGTCACAGTTACCGTTAAAAGAATTCACAGTCGCTTGTAGCCAGAGTCGCAATTCCAATTAACCGTAACAACAGTCGCAAGCAGTTGCAGTTGCAAATAGTCACATTCAATGTCTCAAACATTCGTAGCCACTTTCAACATTAGTGGCAGTTGTAGTCATAACTAGCTGCAGAAGTGGATAGCAATTGCACTTAAAGTTGCATGTAGTCACAATCAAAGTTACAAGTGGTCACAATCGTAGCCATAAGTAGTTGGAGGTACAGTCGCCGTAGTAGCATTTGTAAGTAGTCGCAGTTGCCGTTAAAAGTAGTCACCGTCTTTTAGGCACCGTCACAATTTCAATTAGCCGTAGTGACAATTACAAGTAGTTGCAGTTTCAAATAGTCACAATGAATGTGTCAAATATTCACATACACCTTCAAAATTAGTTGCAGTCTTAGTCGCGGGTAGCTACAGATGCGAGATGTAATGTCAGTCAAAGTTGCACGTAGTCGCAATCGCAGTTTAAAGTAGTCACCGTCGCAGTAACAAGTAGCTGAAGTTAGGGTTGCAAGTTGTCGGAGTCACAATTACAAATATTCTTAGTAGCAAAGAGTCACAAATGCAAAGAGTCAATGTCGTAAATAGTCACATTACCAGTAGTACTAGTAGTAGTAGTATATAGTAGAAGTAACAGTATTAGCTGTGGTTCTGTTTAATATCTTTATTTAGTACCATTTCTGAGATATTACTAATACGCCTTTTTGACAGCTTGCATATAGCGCGTTTTGATTTTACACAGAAAATACCCTAACATCCCCAGAAAAGATCACCTCGATGCCCTCAACCACTCTGGTACGTTCCACCTACTCCTTTTTTGCATCCATATTTATTCAAATATTCCCCACAGCATGCCCTGAAAGTTTTAACTTAATAGCTGAATCAATTCCAAAGAAATTGCAAATATGCCCTTATGACAAACTTAGATGAACATAGCATCCTTTTATTTATTGAACATGTCCAATAACAGGCGCTGAAAGGTCCAACGAAACAGCCCTAGCTGTTCCTGGCATATTACACATACACCCTTTAGAAAATCTGGAAAAAAGTAATATATCTTTGTTTAGTTTTATACACACCCCCTCACCTTTCTGAGACAAATAAAACTTTATATGTTATTTTGCTCCTGAGACATTGTGTTTATACCGTTTTGACAACCTGTATGTACTTAAATCTTTTTTATTTAATTCAACAGAAACAGCAGCAGTAGTAGTGGTAGTAGCAATAGTGGTAGCCCTGAAAGTTTAAAATTAATTCCCTCACACATTCTTGAAGTATGGCTGATGTGTCCTTTTGACAACCATCACGCAAAAATTGCCTCTTAGAATAGTGTTATAGCAACATAAGCTTTCCTGTAAGTTTCTCCTTTATACCTTATTTCAGTCGTAAGATATCCTGCCTTTTCAATATTGACAACCTGGATGCACTGGATGCACAACCTGGATACTTCAATAGTAACAATAGTAGTACTAGAAATAGTAGGAAAAGTGGTGGTAATATTAGTAACCCGAAAAATTTTAGCTTAATACCCTAAGACATTGCTGGGATATTGCTGATTCACGCCTTTCCTAACCTGCATGTGCATTGTGTGTTTTGATTCAATCCTACAACCCCTCATAATGCCCTGTAAGCTTCAAATTAGTGCAGTAGGCCGTTCCTAAATATTACTGACATGCCCTCTTGACAAAGTACATGCACGTAGAGTATTTTAATTAAGTTCAACACCGTCCTCGCCACCCCCTGAAAGATTTACTTTTATACCCTTAGAATTAGCAATAATAGTAATCGCAATACCAGCAGCAGTTGCCGAAGATTAATGGTATTAGTAGTATTAGTATTAGTATAAATGTTAGCAGTAGTAGTATTAATATAGTGCCTTTTTCGGTATTCTCAAAGTTTCAACTCAATACTCTAGAACGTTTCTGAAACATTGCTGATACGCTCTTTTGATAAGGTGTTTGTATTTAGTCCCAAACCCCCAATAATCCCGGTAAATTTTACCTCAGCACCATTAGCCTTAGCAATAGCAGTGATATTAGTAGCATCAGTAGTATCGTAGCAGTAGTTTACTACAACTAGTAGCAGTGGTATGCAATCGTGCCTTTTCATTAATTCAACGTCTCCCTTAACATATCCTAGGAGTTTTAACTGAATACTCTAAGCTGTTCCTGAGATATTATTAATCTCAACCTGCTTACACATAACTTGTTTTGATTCAATAACGACCTTAATATCCTCACCCTTAGTAGTAGTAGTAGTGGTGGTAATACTACCACTCCTTCCGTACGAAGTGCCTCGGTGAAAAAAATAATATATAAAGCCCATTTCACTCTTTACTCAAGCAGCACCATTGCGTTGCCTATGATTAAATAAAACAAAGAGATTGTTTTAGTAAAGACTTAACAATCTAACTAATTGGAACTGCTGTTTCACCCTCAATGGCTTTCGTTTTTCATTGTAGCGGTATTAAAAAAAAGAAAAAAAGAAAAAACAACAGAAAGATCGATAATAAATTAGAGTATGGGACACAAAATAGATCTACCTTCCCACTGTCAGTCTTTGAAGACAAATTCTTTGAAGGAGTAACTACGCTGGTTGGCGGTGTGAAACATGGGTTAGTTGCTGCTGCGGAAACGTGTGATACTGGAGGGTAAGCAGGTTGTACGTGGCCAAATTGCTGTGGCGTGTGATACAGATTGGATTGCTGCTGTTGGTGCATTGAATAAGGCATTGACTGTGGAGCAGACGCAGGCATTGGCATCGGCATAGGCATTGGTGTATTGAACTGCTGTGATGGCATAGGCGTATTAAACTGATGTGATGGTAGTGGAGCAGAGGCAGGCATTGACATAGGCATTGGAATACCATACTGCGGTGTTTGGGATGGAGTAGATGAAGGCATTGACATAGGCATTTGTTGGCTGAACTGTTGCGACGGGGGATTGTAGTATGGCTGAAAATTAAGAATATTTTAGGAATATTTTATTTTGACATACATATTGCAAAGATTGTGATGTGGGGAACATTTACTAAATTTTTTATCTAGAAACGATAAAATAATGTTAGAGTTTAGTGTCGTTTTCTCCCTCCTGGGATACTATTCCAGAGTTCGCTAATATTCTTTGAATATTAAAATTATAAAAAAAAAATCTAATCACGACAATTTTTTGGACTTGCCTTTTCGGCTGCTAATAGGCCATGGCATTGTTTTCCTGTCTTTGTAATTCCTTTTTTTTTTCACTTTAAATTTTCCTCTTTGGAGAAATATTCTTATACCTTTTTCATTTAGCAGTTTTTTTACTTTCGAAACTCTATATACTGTTAATGAAATTTGTTTACGTTTAATATTTCTGCATATTCAAACAAAATAATTTTATTTGTTAACATTTTTACTTCAAGAAGAAAATGACAGACGGGATCAATTATTTTCCAACATTTTATATCTTAGGCCGTACTCAGACCGGTTTTATAAATAGGTAGATAGATTTGTCTAGTTGAAATACACAAGTAATGCCTGGGTTATACTATAGTCATCGATGTGAATTCAAGTTGTGTGAATGATGCGTGTTCATCCTTTTTAATTATTCTTCTTGGTTTTTAACACCAAAAACAATAATACATTATACTGGGCTTAATTTGCAGAACCTGTACAGTACCAAGTTATGCGAACTCACACCATATACAAACATCTTAAAATGTAGTATTTTTTATAGCTTAAAAACATTTGATGGCCTTTTATCCCTCTTCGGTGTGAAAAATCCTATATTCCTTTGTGTTCTCAGTAAAGCGCTAGTTTTGCATAATCCCGCAAACAAAGAGAAATGTCATCAGTCCGTATTTGTTCTTTTTTTTCCATCAGAAAAACTTAGTTCTTTTTAGATTACCTTATTAAAGGGTTATTTTTTATCAGGACTGTATTTAATGGCAGCAAAGTTAATTATGCGTAATTTAACAATGATCAATTATGAAAAGCTTTTTGACGATTTTTTTTAAATCAATTTTTAGAACGTTATTACAACTGAAATTTAATAGAAATTAAGTCACTTAATAAGTCAAACTTAAAATGAACAGAAATTAAACTATTGAAGAAATGAAGCCTAAAATAAGCACGAAACTGAAATTAAAAAAGAGAAACTTAAGAGGAACTGAAACTTGATTCACCAAAAAATAATTACGAGAGCAATGATTCCGTTCTATATCTCCGTCATTCAATAAATACTCAAGTTTTCAACCCCCTTGTGTTTTAAAATAGTATATGACAAGAACATTTTTGTTCCTCTCTTTAATTAAATTTATAAAAAAATAAGTTTTTTTAACTGAAAGTAAGGAGCGACAATAAAACTTAAAACAAACAGAAATTACTCCGTATATGAAAGGGCTGTCCCCTTCTCTACGCCCCACTCTTTACGCTAAAGTTTGACTCTTTCTCTCAACTCTTCTTTTTAAAACAGTAAAAAACTTTAGCGTAAAGAGCGGGGCGTTAATGAGGAAGCAGCCCCTTTCATATACGAAGTAAATTCTGCTCGTATCAAGTTTTAATGTCGCTCCTTGCTTTCAGTTACAAAAACTTGTTTTTTTATTTAATTTCTGAACGTTTTTTATTTAGGCTCTCCGCAGATGAATAATTAAAACTAAATTTGCATATTCATTTTTTTGGCTAAATGGCTTTCACATAGTTTTGATCGAATGATATTGAGAAAATAATGAGCGGGGGAGGTGGCCTTGTTTCCCTCCAATTTTTTGGTTAATTAAAAAGGCAACTAGAACCTTTAATTTTCGAGGGTCAACCCCTTTTATATACGGAATAATTTCTGTTCGTTTTAAGTTTTAATGTCGCTCCTTACTTGCAGTTTAAAAAACTTTTAGTTTTTTATTTAATTACTTAAAAAGGCAACTAAAACTTTTAATCTTTTACGAACGTTTTTATTAGTACAAGATATACTTAACTTAAAAATTAGCTTACGTAACGAACTTCTGTATTCGCATGCTTTTATTACATATATGAGGGGGTTCACCCACTCGTCAGTACCTCGCTCTTTAAACTAAAGCTTAACTTTTGTCCCAATTCCTTAGGAATGACCCCTGAATAACAAAGACCGTAGAATAAATAGTTTGAAATTACTAAAAATACTTTAGCGCAAAGAGCGAGGTAGTAGGAGGAGGTGAACACATGCCTAATAATTTCTGTTCGTTTTAAGTTTTAATGCTTTCAGTTGAAAAACCTTTTTCATATTTATTTTTTCATTGTTCTTTTTAAATAATGCTAGAAAATCCTGCGCTCCGTTCATGGAAATTTTCTTCCCCATGAAAAATTCCTCCATGGAAATTTCCCCAACATATCCCTCTCTTCTCGACCCTTCCCCCCAACCATAAAAATCCCCCTGAAAAAGTCTTTACACTTCCCAATAACCATTACTATATGTAAGCATTGATCAAAGTTTGTGACTTATATCCCCTCCCACGGGGACCGTGGGGGAGTAATTCGTCCCCAGAGACATAGTTATAAGGTTTTTCGACTATACTGAATAAAATGGCTATCTCAGAATTTTGATCCAGTGACTTTGGGAAAATAATTAGTGTGGGAGGGGGGCTAGTTGCCCACAATTGTTTTTGGTATCTAAAAAGGGTACTAGAACTTTTCATTTCCGTTAGAATGAGCCCTCTCGCGACATTCTAGGACTATTGGCTCGATACGATAACCCTCGGAAAAAAAACAAATAAACACGCATCCGTGATCTGCCTTCTGGCAAAAAAAAAAAATACAAAATTCCACATTTTTGTAGATAGGAGCTTGAAACTTCTACAGTATGGTTCTCCTGTACACTGAATCTGATGGAGTGATTTTCGTTATGATTGTATGACTTTTAGGGGTGTTTCCTATTTTCTAAAATGAGGCAAATTTCTCAGGCTTGTAGCTTTTGACAGGTAATACTAATCTTGATGAAACTTATCAAAAAGTTCGTGGTAACGAACTGTAGTAAGGAGCGACCCGGCTCAATAGAAACCAAACGTCTAAAAAATGGAATTTTGATACCAATAGCTACATCAAAAGAATCGCATTTTAATGCTGATTTTAAATATATAAGTTTCATCATGTTTAGTACTACGCATCAAAAGTGAAGAGCCTGAGAAAATTTGTGCTATTTTAGAAAATAGGGGGAAACACCCCCTAAAAGTCATAGAATCTTAACGAAAATTAAAACATCAAATTCAGCGAATCAGAGAACCCTACTGTAGAAGTTTCAAGCTCCTATCTACAAAAATGTGGAATTTTGTATTTTTGGCCAGAAGGCAGATCACGGATGCGTGTTTATTTGTCTGTTTTTTTTGTTTTTTTCCCCAGGGGTGATAGTATCGACCCAGTTGTCCTAGAATGTTGCGAGAGGGCTCATTCTAACGGAAATGAAAAGTTCTAGTGCCTTTTTTAAGTGACCAAAAAAATTAGAGGGCACCTAGGCCCCCTCCCAAGCTTATTATTTTCCCAAAGTCAACGGATCAAAATTCTGAGATAGCCATTTTATTCAGCGTAGTCAATAAATCTTATAACTATGTCTTTGGGGACGACTTACTCCTCCACAGTCACCGTGGGAGGGGCTACAAGTTACAAACTTTGACCAGTGCTTACATATAGTAATGGTTATTGGGAAGTGTACAGGTGTTTTAAGGAGGATTTTTTGGTTGGGGGGAAGGGTTGAAAAGAGGGGGATATACTGGGGGAACTTTCCATCGAGGAATTTGTCATGGGGGAAGAAAATTTCCATGAAGGGAGCGCATGATTTACTAGCATTATTAAAAAAAAAAACAATGAAAAAGTTTTTTTCAGCTGAAAGTAAGGAGCAGCATTAAAACTTAAATCGAACAGGAATTAATACCCATATGAGGGTCTCACCTCCTCCTAATACCTCGCTCTTTACGCTAATGTATTTTTAGTAATATCAACTATTTATTCTACGGCTTTTGTGATTCAGGGCTCATTCTTAATGAATTGGGCCAAAATTTAAGATTTAGTGTAAAGAGAGAGGTACTGACGAGGGGGCCAACCCTCTCATATGTGTAATAAAAACATGAGAATAAAAATTGTTTTACGTAAGCTAGTTTATAAGTTACGTATATCTTTTACTAATAAAAAGATTCGTAAAAAATTAAAAGTTCTAGTTGCCTTTTTTATTAACCAAAAAATTGGAGGGCAACTAGGCTTCATCCCCCGCTCTTTTTTTATCAAAATCATTCGATCAAAATTATGAGAAAGCCATTTAGCCAAAAAAAAAAAATGCAAATTTCGTTTTAATTATTTCTCTGCGGAGAGCCAAAATCAAAACATGCATTGATTCAAAAACGTTCAGAAATTAAATATAAAAAAACAAGTTTTTTCAACTGAAAGTAAGGAGCGACATTAAAACTTAAAACGAACAGAAATTACTTCGTATATGAAAGGGGCTGCTTCCTCATCAACGCCCGGTCTTTACGCTAAAGTTTTTTGCTGTTTTAAAAAGAAGAGTTGAGAGAAAGCGTCAAACTTTAGCTTAAAGAGCGGGGCGTTGATGAGGAAGCAGCCCCTCTCATATACGAAGTAATTTCTGTTCGTTTTATGTTTTAATGTCGCTCCTTACTTTCAGTTGAAAAAACTTGTTTTTTTTATTTAATATATTTAAAATCAACATTAAAATGCGATTCTTTTGATGTAGCTATTGATATAAAAATTCAATTTTTTAGAGCTTAGGTTACTATTGAGCCGGGTCGCTCCTTACCACAGTTCGTTACCACGAACTGTTTGAAAAGTGATCGTTCGTTTCTTAAACATGGTCTCAAATATGCTGTTCCAGTTTAAAACCAGCTTTATTTCCTATAGTTTTACCTTATGTTACTTTTTAAAATTCAGCATGCAGAGACAAGGTAAACATAGGGCTATATTGAGACAAGGCTATATTGCCCTACCCCAAAACAATATTTAACATTTGCAGCTAGTTCAAAAAGTGTAGCAGGCCCAAGATAAGGCTATGTTGCTTTGCCTCAAAACGTAACGCCTCATATTTGTTTTTGAAATGATGAATGACTTTTTTTGTCTATTACCGAGTGAGAGACGCAAATAAGACTATAATAATAGTTGTCGAGCCCCAGGGAAGGTATTACTTTTATTGCCATTTATAAACTATTTCATGACTACATTGACGAAGATAGATATTCCTACTCTAAAAGATTTCATACAATGCATAAAGTGTAAATATTTTAGAGGCTATTAAAACTGTAAAGGTTTACCAATTAGTACATTTTTTTAACCCTTCGCTAGGGGCACAGCTAGGAGGAGGGGTGACTCCCTCCCACCCAAAGTTACTAGCTGTGGTCACTACGTGCCGACGACTTAGAGCCTTTGGCGTCTCAATTTAGCTGATGTATCTACATTTGTCGGCAAACTGGACAATTTTGTTGGCACCTTCCTTAATCCCCCCCAGGCTCGAAACCTTACTTTTGCCCCTGCCCTTCACCCCTGAAGACGAATATACTTTACGAATCTTACTTAGCACACACTTTTTGTGATAGAGGAGAAATCCCATAAATAGCGACGGAGACCACACTGCCTTTCCATTGCAAACATCGAAAACAAGAAGAACAATAAGGAAGTCTTTTTGTACGACAGTGGAATTCTAATTTCAATGAATATTTTGACCCTATGTCCAAGGACTGGCCTCAGCGGAACTTAAATATATAAGAGAAGAAAGACGACCACATACGACAAATAAAATTAAAATAATTTTTTTTTTTAATTAGTCCCAACATTCTTACCTCAGCGAAGATCAACCAGGACTGATAAACAAAGTGAGTTGAAACAAGGCAATTCATTGAAATGAAAAAAGAATAATACAAATGACGTTTTTATTACTAATATTCCCTTTTTGGCAGCTAGCCTCAGAGGTCTTTTTTTTTAATTGGTACTGTGTTAATGTCTACTGCTTTTCTTTAAATATTTTGTGAGATTGTTTTTGAATAAATTTGTGTATAGAGTATTTAGTGAATATTCCCCTAAGTCCCTATTTAAGAAAATATTATTATCAATCTGAAGTTTGATTTCAATTGCTTCTCGAACTGACTGCTTTATTGCGTAGATCAATTCTAATAAGGGTGGATTCTTTAAAAGCATCTTGTGGCAAGGGTTTGATTTTGGCTCACCGCATATGAATAATTAAAACGAAATTTGTATATTATTTTTTTTTTGCTAAATGGCGTTCTCATAGTTTTGATCGGACGATTTTGATAAAAAAAAGGGTTGGGGGAGGAGGCCTATTTGCCCTCCAATTTTTTGTTACTTAAAAATACAACTATATTTTTTTAATTTTTTGTACGAACGTTTTTGTTAGTAATAAACATACGTGCCTTACGAATTGACTTACGTAACGAACTTCTATATTTGTGTATTTTATTTTTTATTTTCGTTGTAAGTCTTAATGCTACTCATTACTTTCAGGTAATTTTTTTATATTTTTTTCTCGTTGTTTTTATTTAAATAACGCTAGAAAATCCTGCGCCCCCTTCATGGAAATTCTCTTCCCTCATAATTAATTCCTCAATGGAAAGATCCTCCCATATATCTCCCTCCCTTCAACCCACCCCCATCCCAACACGAAAAAGTCCCCCTGAAAACGTCTCTACACTTCATAATAACCATTACCATGTGTAAACAATAGTCACAGTTTTGTAACTTGCAACCTCTCCCCCGGGAACTGTGGGGGATTAAGTCGTTCCCAAAGACATAATTATTAGGTTTTCGAGTAAACTGAACAGAATGGCAATCTCAAAATTTTGATCCGGTGACTGGGGAAAACTTGTGCGTGGGAGTGGGACTAGGTTCCCTCCAATTTTTTGGTCACTTAAAAAGGGCACTAGAACTTCCAATTTCCGTTAGAATGAGCCTTCTAGCGACGTTCTAGGACCACTGGGTTGATGCGATCACCCCTGGGAAAAAAAAACAAAAAATAAAAAATAAACACGCATCCATGATTTGTCTTCTGGCAAAAAATACAAAATTCCACATTTCAACAGATAGGAGCTTGAAAAATCTACAGTAGGGTCTTTGATATGCTGGATCTGATGGTGTGTTTCCTGATAAGATTCTAAGACTTTTAGGGGGTATATCCCCCTATTTTCTAAAATAAAGCAAATATTCTCAGGCTCGTATCTTTTGATGGGTAAGACTAAACTTGATGAAACTTGTATATTTAAAATCAGCATTAAAATGCAATTCTTTCGATGTGACTATTGGTATCAAAATCCTGTTTTTTTAGTTTTGATTACTATTGAGCCGGATCGCTCCTTACTACAGTTCGTTGCCACGGACTGTTTGATAATAATTGGAATAATAGAAATCAAAAACAAGTGAGAATTTGATTAAGGATTGGTTGTTAGACCATGGTCGTTTTTAGGGAGTAGGGATTATGTACTACTACTAAATTGTGTCATCACTGTGAACAAGAGTATGGTTGCTGCCCGTTTCTCTAACAACAAAAGCTTAAGGCCTACTGCGTATTTGGTGCTTTTCTAAAAAAAATTATATTACAAATATTTTCTATTGTTCTTATAATAACATTAGAAATAAAATGAAAATTACAGTGAAACCAGAGACCAGGATTTACCAATAGGCCCACAAGGCCCTACAGCTGTCACTATTCCTGAAATTTTAGGGATTTCCCCGAAAATCTGGCAAAAACGGAATGCAAAAATGATTGGAACTAGAGGTGGTTAGCTTTCAGCAATTAATATTAATATATATCCAATATTTAGTTTAATTTATTAGCTCTTACCAAAACTGTTAATTTATTTTAGAATAGAAAAAACTTTTTGAAATAGGAAATTTCGAAAACTCGAAACTTTAGCCATCAAACACGAACAGAAATTAAATTAAAAGAGAAAACTTTCCGAAAAATAAGTTTACTCAAGAAAAATAAAAGCCATATTAAACTTAAGATGAGAAGAAATAAATACCTACAACAACTCAGACTCAAAACAACCAGAAATTACTCTTAAAGAATAAATGAGACCCAAAAGCGAACATAAATTAAATAAACAATCACATCAAAAAAACATATAGCAGGTACTAATATAAATCAATAAATAAATCTCGAAACAATTAAAGCTTAAGCTAAATATGCAAATCAAGCTTAAATCGAACAAAAATATTTTTCTATTGAGGCATAAATGAAACCCACAGGAATACAAATTCAATAAACAATCATAGCAAACAAACAAACGATAGTTGCTAACATAAATGAGTGATTAAATCTTAAAACGAGTGAAACTTAAATTGAATATGCAAATCCAGCTTCAAACGGACAAAAATCTCTTCAAAGAAGAGTTAGGGTTTTGCCTCCTTCTTTTACTTTAAAAGTTTAAAACCTACTGCGTCATTGGCGCTCTACTGAAAACGAATTATATTACAAACGTTTTCTTTTGTACTTATTACCACAATGAAAATAAACATAAAAATTACAGCAAAATTAAATTTGTAGCTGATGAACTTTCAGCAATTAATATCATTATGTATCAAATATTCAGTTTGATTTTATTAGTTCTTTCCAAGACCGTTCAAGACAAATATAGCTTCACTACAAACAATAGTTTGGATACTGCCCCCTTCTCTAGCTGTTAAGTTCTAAAGCCTATTATATTACCAATATTTTCTTTTCCAGTTATTGCACAATCGAAAATAAAATTACAGTGAAGTAAAGTTTTCAGTAAAGTGCCAATGACGCAGTACGTTTTAGACTTTTACAGTGAAATAAGGAGGCAAAACCCAAACTCTTCTTGTAGAAATTTTTGATCGTTTCAAGCTGGATTTGCATATTCAATTTAAGTTTCACTCGTTTTAAAATTTATTTCCTCATTTATATTAGTAACTATCGTTTGTTTGTTTGCTATGATTGTTTATTTAATTTCTGACGTTTCGGGTTTCATTTATGCATCAATGGCAAAATCTTTTTGTTCGTTTAAGCTTGGTTTGCATATCAATCCTAAACTTTACTCGTTTTGAGATTTATTGATACATTGATATTAGTACCTGCTGTATGTTTTTTTGCTATAATTGTTTATTTGACTTCTGTTTGTTTTGGGTTTCTTGTATTCTTTAATAGTAATTGCTGGTTGTTTTGAGTTTGTTTTATTTTAGTTTTCTATTTCTTCTGACCTTAAGTTTAATATGGCCTTTACTTTTCTTTAGAAAACTTCTTTTTGGAATTTTGTTTTTTTAATTTATAGCTTTTAAAAGCAGATGGGAGTACTTTGGGACACATGGCAATATGCCCCATTCTTTTTAATTATAAGCTTTTCATATTATGCTCAATTTGAAAATGATAAGTGTTTGCTTGTCTGATCAAACGGAGCTTTCCACTCGAAAGCAGAAGCATGGCTCAAAGAAACAAAAGGCTTGGTGGAACAACTGCAGACCTTCCTCTCTGACTTAGACTTTTTGAACTCTACTTTACCTTCCAAGCTGCAATATCAAGCTCGTGGACAAGTAAAAATCATTATTTCGACCACTGGCAAGAACTTAACAATTCAAAATAGGGATGAAACCTTTTAATTGACAGTGAAACAAATATAAAAATCCTCATGAAAAGGCAGTTTGGTCTTCGAAGTTACCGAAGTTATTCATCAATATAGCTGGAGGTTCACGCTACTTATAGAAATAACAAAGGTTAGACTTTTACAGCTTTCTTGAAACAAATTGAAATCGACAGCAGAAGAAAAAGCAGGACAGAAGCCCAATTGTGTCTCCTGCAACCCTGTCACTCATTATAGAATGGAGATTCCACCCTCTAAAGCTATTTAAAAACTAGATTGTAACAAGCACTTTACTATAATCGGTACAAATTTTTAGAAGTTTTTTTCACCACATATTTACAGTCATATTTATAGAGTTGAGACGCTAGTAATAGTAGTTTCCCATTGCCATTCCGTAATATAGGCTACTTAACGCAAGAAAGTAAAGTGATTTTGATTGTTCTGTTAAAAATAGCCTTTGTGAAATCACCTTGAAAAAGTATCAAAAGGTGAGCTCCAATTTCTTTTTCAACGGAAAACTAATCAAGGTTAGGAAATTCACATCTCTAATTTAGTTCAAAAGCTTATATATGAAATTATGGGTTCAACTGAGACAAAAAACAGAAATGACTAGCACCTCTACATGGTAGCACTTTTAGAGCTATGAAAAAAGGCTACTTTTAAGGGATTTTTAAGTTATTTTATTTTTTCTGTTTATTCTATTTGGTCATTTAATTTATTTAGTTATTTAATTCATTTAACTTAATATTAATTAACTTAATTTATTTAACTATTTAATTATTAACTAGTTAATTATTGATTCTATTTAATAATTCTGTTATATTTAAATTATTCTTTATTATTGTAAGAAAGGATTTGGGCAATAGCCTCATGGAACTGTGGTGTGTCTTGACCACTTTCTGATTCCATTTTAACATAAATTTGGAACTGATGACTGGCTGCTGACTTTTGAACGGAACTTTTCATTTGAAACCAGAAATGTGGCTGAAAGAAACGGGAGCTTGACGGAAAAGCTTCAGATAGCCCTTTTCGAAATATAAAATAAAACCCCATTTCATCTCACACACAGCGGGCCCTAGCTGAAGGACAAGCAAACTCAGTTTTGCCCTAGGCAAGAGATGTGTCCCGCTTTTCAAAGATAATGTCATATTCATCAATCCAGCCTGACCTTCTAATTTATTCTAAAAATTAGACGTCAGATCTTTATCTTTTTATTGGAATAAAAAAATTGAGAACAAAATAAAGGAAACAGTCAAATTATTGCTCTCACAAATAAATAATTATTTCAATAAAAATTAAACTTCTATTGAAAGCGGAAATTTCCAGAAATTTGAAGCACAAGGAAACAAAAATTGACGCTAAGAAGGTAAGAAATTACAAAGACAATAAATTTTTAATATAGAACCACGTTTTACGAATAAGTATTCCAGCAGTAGCCTTGAAACCATATTAAATACTTACAGAACTTTGGTTTGAGCCAGGCATGTAAGATGGTCTCTGGTTAGGTTCAGCAAAGCCTATGCCTCCATACATTCCTAAATTTGGGGCTTGTGGAGGTGAAGGATAGTTTACAGCAGGGTAGGAGCTTCTTTGTAACCCTTCTTGTCCAAACTGAGACCCATTCGGGCTATAGTTATATCCATTCTCAGGATTTGACGGAAGACCCGGATAGCTCATTATAGAACAATTATCATTTACGTACTAATTTTTTGCTTGGATTCTATCGTGTCACTTATTGAGACTCCTTATCTGTTACAAGATAACTAAGTGTACATTTGACTTTGGTTTTTAACTTATCGTGAATGACTCATCTAATCGAAAGAAAATGACACTAGATTTAATTTATTGCCAGATACTTTTAAATCTAACCAGATTAGTAATCGATTGAATACTGAATCATTCATTTAAAGTAGTGCTTACACTTTCAGTTTCAAAATCAGCGAAAAGGCTTGTAGTTTTCGTGTATTAAATAAAAAAAAAACTAGTTTTTTTAACTGAAAGTAAGGAGCGACATCAAAACTTAAAACGAACAGAAATTACTCCGTATATGAAATGGGTTGTCCCCTCCGCAGTCCCACGCTCTTTACGCTAAAGTTTTTAATTGTTTTAAAAAGTAGAATTGTGGCAAAGAGTCAAACTTTAGCGTAAAGAGCGTGGGACTGCGGAGGGGACAACCCATTTCATATACGGAGTAATTTCTGTTTCTTAGGTTTCTGAACCTAAAAGTCATACGATCTTAACGAAAATCACACCATCGCATTCATCGTATCACAAGACCCTATTATAGAAGTTTCAAGATGTTATCTACAAAAATGTGGAGCTTAGTATTTTTTGCCAGAAGACCGATCACGGGTGCGTGTTTATTTGTTTGTTTGTTTGTTTTGTTTTTTTTTTCCAGGGGTGATCGTATGGACCAGGTGGTCCTAAAATGTCGCAAGAGGGCTCATTTTAACGGGAATTGAAAGTTCTAGTGCTCTTTTTAAGTGACCAGAAAAATTGGAGGGTAACTAGGCCCCCTACCACGCTCATTTTTTTCCCAAAGTCAACGGATCAAAACTCTGAGAAAGCTATTTTGTTCAGCATAGTCGAAAAACATAATAACTTTGTCTTTGGGGCTGACTTACTCCCCCACAGTCCTCGGGTGAGAAGCTGCAAGTTACAAACTTTGACCAGCGTTTACACACAGTGATGGTTATTTGGAAGTGTACAGACCTTTTCAGGGGGATTTTTGGGTCGGGCAGGGGGGGGGTCGAGGGGAGTGGACTACGTGGGAGGATCTTCCCTTGCAGGAATTTGTCGTGGGAGAAGAGAAATTCCATGAAGAGGGCGCAGGGTTTTCTAGCATTATTTAAAAAAAAACGAAAAAATAAATATGAAAAAGTTTTTTTCCACTGAAAGTAAGGACCAGCATTAAAACTTAAAACGAACAGAGACTATTACGCATATGGGGGGTTCACCTCTTCCTAAATACCTCGGTCTTTGCGCTAAAGTATTTTTAGTAATTTCAACTATTTATTCTACAGCCTTTGTGGTTCAGGGGTCAATCTTAGAGAATTGGGACAAGATTAAAGCTTAACGAGGGGGCAAACCCCTCATATACATAATAAAAATACACGAATATAGAAGTTCGTTACGTAAGTTAATTTGTAATTTACGTATATTTTTTTACTAATTCGTTAAAAATTAAAAATTTAAGTTCCCTTTTTAAGTAACCGAAAAATTGGAGGTCAACTAGGCCTCCTCTCCCACCCTTTTTCTTAAAATCGTCCTGTCAAAACTAAGAAAAAGCAATTTAGCAAAAAAAAAAATAATACACAAATTTCGTTTTAATTATTCATTTGTGGAGAGCCAAAATCAAACATGCATTAATTCAAAAACGTTCATAAATTTAATAAAAAAACAAGTTTTTTTTAACTGAAAGTAAGGAGTGACATTAAAACATAAAATGAACAGAAACTACTCCGTGTATGAAAGGTACTGTTCCTTCCTCAACGTCCCGCTTTTTACGCTAAAGTTATTTACTTTTTTATAAAGTAGAATTGAGAGAAACAGTCAAACTTTAGCGTAAAGAGCGGGGCGTTGAGGAAGGAACAGCCCCATTCATACACCGAGTAATTTCTCTTCGTTTTAAGTTTAATGTCGCTCCTAACTTTCAGTTAAATAACTTGTTTTTTTTTATTTAATGGTTTTATGACCTACCTCCTTTCCAAATTCAAAGTATTGGAATGCTTTTTTTATCCGAAAACAAAAATATTTAATCCCTTCCTTATAGAAAAGCACATGATTTTCCTCATTGTATATAATCATCTTAATGAATATGTTTCGGCTTAGGATGGTTAATGCTATTTGGCTGGGGAAAGACATGATTTTCGAAAGATCTCTCTGAATAGTAAGATAACCATTATATATTCTGAAAGACCTTGGATAGCCCGAGGAAAACGGCAAAAGTCGAACTAGAGGATCATCTGAATCTGTGGTCTCCATTCATCCGTTTTGAAATTGGTACGAGTACGAATATCATCAACCCAAAACTCCTGATGAAGGCAGCAGACTTAGAAATTTTAGGCTACTTTATTGGAGAAAATATTAAATTTATTATTAGTTGAACGTTGTGTTTACAGTTGCCTCTTTGCAAGCATGTAACCTTAAAAATAAAAGTAGTATGGTATTATAGTTGACACAAAAACTACAAAGCAATGAAGAAAAAAAAACAGAAGAAAATGCAAAATCTTTACTTCTCAACTACTTGGTACACCCCCCCCCCATTAGGCGGAAGAGTCCTCGTGTGGTCCCAGGATAGGGACAGCTGAACTGCTACATATTCTGTAAATTATTAACTCAGAATAAGTACATCCTTAGGTTCAGCGATGTATGATGGCTATTCTTTTGGTTCCTTAACCAGTTCTGTAAAAACCAACTTTGTCCAGCTCAAAACTTTGATATGTTTTATAACGTTATTAAAAATATGATTTGTATCAATTTTAGTTGGTTTCAACAGGCTAATTAAATCAATAAAGAATAGTTCCTCCTTACTTACTTTCTTTGTCTCAGGAATTAAATTTATAAAGCAACGGAAAGTAGAACCAGAATATAAAGGTATTGAAAAGGAATTTGATTGCCAAATCATTACAATCAATACAAAGGAATTTGATTGCAAAATCATTAGAAATGTGTTAGAGCTTTGGAACAGTACATAAACAAGGAATACGTATTGAACAATTACGATGCTTCTCAAATCCTTCCATGAATTTTTAACTACTAATATCTTTTTTTTACAAAATTACTTGTTCTCTCATGTGGTGGAAATAGTTTTCAGAATTTTGCTGATGCAGTGACAAACAAAAATGACCATATCATTTTAAATGAATATAATAATAATAATGAATGAATAGTAAATTACTTACTATAATGCTTATATAATAATACTTAATACTTACTGTGAGTACAAGCAAATTGAAAAGGCCAGAACAACCACTGATTTCCCCTGAAGGATTGCCCATGCTCATTGACATCTGTCTTCTAATAGTAACACAAGAATAGAAAGTGAAGACAGTCTTAACAGTGAAAGCAGCTGAACATTGACCCAATTAATTAAGAAACATGACCTAGTTGATTGTCAAACTTCCACTTTGGTTGACAGCCCCTTTCAAAAAAAAAACTTAATTTTCCCTTAGACTAACAAGAGAATGGAATCATCAGAATTTTCAGACGCCTTTAAAAAAAAACATTTAGGCTTGTGTTTTTCACCAGATTTCTAACACCCCTTTCCCCGAAGTTCGTTTTAGAGGAAAGGGGCTCAACTTGAAAAAAGGGGCAAAACTCGCCCTAGGTGCAGGCAAATTAAGGGCACAAATTTTAAGTCATTAATTTAACATTCATAATCATTGTGTATTTTTTTAATTTTATCTTTATTAAAATAAAATATATATCGTAGCTGGCAGTAAGTTACTTACTGTAATACTTATACAATAATACTTAATACTTACTGTGAGCATTAGCAAATTGAATAGTCCAGAACCGCCACTGATTTTCCCTGAAGGATAATCCATGCTCATTGACCATTCGGAGGTGGACCCCCTCTTGCCTACCTTAATGTTTAAAATATTTTCAACGTTAAAATAGCCGGAAATGTCAACTAAAATTACTACCGCACTATAGTCGTGAAATGCTTTTCTCGACTTTTGCCATTCATCAGAATTTTAGTCCCTTACAGTTAAACCGCTTATCTCCCTCCTCCCCCCCTACCCAATATAATCTAAGATCATAAGCCAAAGTCTTTTTTATTTGGCATTATGAACAGCTGTTACTGTGAAACATGCTAACTACAAAAATGGCAGAGACTGTCAAAATGAGTTATTTTCCATCTATATAAAAGGCTATATCCAGGTATCAGTGACGCAAATTGGAGACCAAGCTATACCCCTTTGACTTTCTGTCCCCTTAAATTTTGAAAGAAGATGTTTTTGTGAGATACTTTGATTGAAAAATCCTTTTTGTATATTCAGAGAAACGATTAAAACTGCAAATTCGCCCCTAGATCTTGAAAGGTGCATTTTGTGCCCGCCCCCTCTTTATATTTTTAGGATTTAACACCACTTCCAGACAATATTGGGGAGAGGTATTTAAACCGAAAGTAACTTTTAAAACCAGTAGACAGCCCTTTATGAAATAGCTTTTGAATAAATAAATAAAATATATTTTTTGTGTGGTTTCAATAGAAAAAGGTTAAATTGTCTATGATTCATGCTAAAAAATAGTTTTTTTCAGAAAAAAAAAACAGCTTTAATAAGGACAACCGACAAACTTGTGCATATGTGCTTAAAAAATACTGCACAACTCGGCTGCTTTTACTGCTTACAGTTTTCTGTCGCATTTTTCTAGAAAATGGATAGTCTGAATGCGCATTACCAAATTAGACAAGCTTGGAACGATGAAAGTGAATATCCAAAGATAAGAGATTTTTGTCTGCAGTTGCATTAAATATAAGTTGCACTTTTCCGTCATATCAGAAGTCAGTTGAGGAGAACTAGCTACAGAGGAAAAAAACAACTCTGGTTCATGTAACAAGCTAAAGAGGAACTATGGAGCTCAAATAATATGTGATTCTTTAAATTTGCTTCATGTGTTGCGACCCTGAGTAGTGCCGTTAATTTCGCTGGAGTGGAAACCCTGAACACAGCAGAACAGCTCTTATTACGTGTTCTATTTTGCCGGGAGCAAAAACTAGTCTATTTTTTATTCTTTAGTTATCGATTAAAATTCAAACTTTTATCAGTCAGTTTCAGAAATAAGTAACTCATTAAACTATATAGTTTGTGTATTAGAGGCTCGGCAAAACACTACAAGAAACACAAATTCAGATACTGAAGCTGAACTGGAATCAATTATTTAAAAGAGAACAAGAAAGATAAAGATAACCGAGAATTTAACTTGTCCTTTAATATATAATTGAGTAATAAAAGTATCTCGAGAAGCGAAGCTCTTGAGAAGCGATTACCAGCTTGAGCTTAATAAATCTATACTTGATTCTGGTCCTAAGCATTTTGAACCTTGTTCTCCTTTTCTGTTTGAACATCTGTCAATGCCTTATAAAATAATTTATTGATCTTAAATAGTGCCAGACCTGATACACATTACAAGCAAAAGTTTAATTGCTTCCTTATATGAAAAATAGCCTTCTACTTGTAAAAGTGACTTGTTTTAATTTCAACTTCTCTGACTTCCAAGTTCGTGATACCCAGACTTAGAGTGCCTTAGGATGTCAAATCCTCTTTTGCTGTATATGATAAAAAGCTTTCTGGATATCTACATAATAGTATCTCGTCAGTTTAGTCAAGAGAAAGAGGAATGTTTGCCAAACTTACTAGCCTCGGACAAAATATGACACTAAGTAACAATCTTAAAAGCATGTTAGCTACGGTCAGTGTACAACACTATTTAACGCAGCATATAATATTCAGTCTTTTCGTCGTATCCTCGCTCTCCCCGTGAGTAGAACCAAAGCTTACCTGCAATTACGACTTCGAGCAAGTATTGAGTGAGTTTTAACGGTCCTAAGAGGCCGATGGAACTATTCCAATCGTGTGCAAGTACCATTTCTTTCAATTTCATGCAACTGACCTATCTTACTTCGTCAGACTCAATTTTGACAAGGTGAAAAACTGAAATTTTTTAAGTCACCCCTGATGTCCATCGGCAAAGGCTGATGGTTTGAAAAATCAAAATGTACAAAGACTGTCTCTAAAAAATCTTTGGCTTGGTGTCACCAGTCCATGCTGGTAAATACAATATGGCCCCTGTTAGATACATGCTGGTAAATAAAAAATACAATATGGCCCCTGAATAATTCAGCAAGAGCGTTCTGGCATTCTGTATGTGCTGTTTGGCTGCCTAATAAAATACAATTAAATGTTGCAGAAATAGCTAAACTCTCATTCTCAAGTGCTTCTATTTTCTGTTTGAAGATTTGCACATTGGAACCGACATTCGTAGGGGTATAATGTTTTAAATCAGTTTAATGTCATGCAGAGCATGCAAGAAAACATGCACTCTTCTGTATTAAAAATTAAATCCACACTAAGAAATAATTTTCAATATTTTTATAGCGCATCGATTTCCTTGGCGTTCCAGTAGCAACTGTTTTTCTATAGAACATTTTCAAGGTTCTCAAAACATTAACAAAATTTCGGTATCTCTAACTTATTTCCCTAAACACCCCCACCCCTCTCCTACTAAAGACCAAAACACTTTAGACACACATTTGTGGAATAGCAATAAACAAAAAAAAGTTAGAATGTAACCGTGAGAACTAAAAACAAATATTGCAGAAAAAAAGATTAAAATAGGTTTTTAGTGCTATAATGTCTTTATAGGCTATAAATTACAGACAGTTTTATCCTGTCAATGGGATTGTAAAAATAGTGAAATAATTTTAATGAGTAAGTATAACAAAAAGTAATATTTCTTTTCACTTGCAAATATGAGTGGTGTCAGAAGCACATGTCTACACTTCTCCAACCCTTAAGTGGCAAGGGTTTTGGGTTGGAGGCATAATTCGCTATAATGCATAGGAGGTAACTGCCCCTCCAAGACCTCTGTTTTTCCTTAAGACCTCATTTTGCCCAACCCCCATCTATATTTAGTTTCTTCAAAAATGATGTCAAAACTCAGATAAACCCGCATAATTAAAGCATACATAGAAACGGGTCAGTTTTCTTTATCACATCCTTATCTTTTTTATTATTATATGACCCATTTTCCAGTTTTCTCTCTCATTTCTATTTGATTTGGGAAAATCGTCTTTAACCTCCCCCCATCAGGATTTTGACAAAACTACGCCATCGATGGGTTATGGATTTAGTGATCTACTAAGAATATCATTGCAAACCATGAACTGGTTTACCTCTATTCCCTTTTGAATCAAAGTACTTGACAAAATGTCTTTCCGGGACATGCTTTAAAAAATGGATTCATCACATTTACAAAAATAGTGAATTATCTGAAAAATAATCATATAGAAGGGACAAAACCGTGATTAAAAAGAAAACAAGCAGGAATCGAACCCAAGACGCTCTAATTTTAAGTCCAACAGAACTATGCCTCTAATAGTCTATTTAAATATATTGATGTTTCAAGGAACTTAATAGCGTAGCTTATTAAAAAGGCTTGGAGGAGGAACATACGGGAGGTGCTCTTGCTAGCCTCCAGTTAAGGGTTTTGGACCATAATTATTGCAGTGACACCGTTTTATATTTCAAAGCTTTCGTACTTAAGAAGTGACACCAATAAGGTTGCTTTAAATAATGACGAAAACCACACTGCCTTTTCATAATACAAATACATAAGAGAGAATAATGAGGAGTTTTTTCCCAAGACAGTGAACCAACAAAACCTATTTGAATATTTCGGCCCTATATCTAAGGGCCGTCTTCAGCAAAAAAAAAATAATAAACAGTAACACACTTACAATAAAAGTTCTCGGTTAAAAATTCTGTTTTTAAAAATAGCCTTGGCATCATTACTTCTTAACGAAAAATAAAAAAAACAAGTTTTCTTTAACGGAAAGTAAGGAGCGGCATTAAAACTTAAAACAAACAGAAATTACTTCGTATATGAAAGGAGATGCTTCCTCATCAACGCCCCGCTCTTTATGCTAAAGTTTGACTCTTTCTCTTAACTCTATTTTTAAAACAGTAAAAAAAACTTTAGCGTAAAGAGCGGGGCGTTGATGAGGAAGCATCTCCTTTCATATACAAAGTAATTTCTTTTCGTTTTAAGTTTTAATGTCGCTCCTTACTTTCCGTTAAAAAAACTTGTTTTTTTTTTATTTAATTTCTGAACGTTTTTGAATCAATGCATGTTTTGATTTTGGCTCTCCGCTGATGAATAATTAAAACGAATTTTGCATATATTTTTTTGCTAAATGGCTTTCTCGTAGTTTTGATCAAATGATTTTGAGAAAAAAGGAGCGGGGGAGGAGGCCTAGTTGCCCTTCGATTTTAGGTTACTTAAAAAGGCAACTAGAACTTTTAATTTTTTTACGAATGTTTTTATTAGTAAAAGATATACGTAGCTTACAAATTAGCTTACGTAGCGAACTTCTGTATCCTCATGTTTTTGTTACGTATACAAAGGGGTTCACCCCCTCGTCAGAACATCGCTCTTTACACTAAAGCTTAAATTTTGTTCCAATTTCTTAAGAATGGCCCCTGAATCACAAAAGCCATAGAATAAATAGTTGAAATTACTAAAAATACTTTAGCTTTAATAAGAGCGAGGTATAGGGGGAGGTGAGTCTATCATATGCGTAATAATTTCTGTTAGTTTTAAATTTTAATACTTCCCCTTACTTTCAGTTGAAAAAACTTTTTCATATTTATTTTTTCATTGTATTTTTTTTAAATAATACTAGAAAATCCTGCGCTCCCTTCGTGAAAATTTTCTTCCCCCATGACAAATTCCTCCAAGAAAAGTTCCCACAACATATCATCCTCTTTTCAACTCCTCCCCCCAAGCTATAAATCCCCCTGAAAACGTCTATACACTTTCGAATAACCATTACTATATGTAAGCAATGGTCAAAGTTTGTAACTTGTGGCCTCTCCCACGGGGACTGTTGGAGAGTAAATCGTCCCCAAAGACATATTTATAAGGTTTTTTGACTACGTTGAATAAAATGGCCATCTCAGAATTTTGATGTGGTGACTTTGGGAAAATAATTAGCGTGGGAGGGGGCCTAGGTGTCCTCCAATTTTTTTGGTCACTTCAAAAGGGCACTAGAACTTTTCATTTCCGTTAGAATGAGCCCTCTTGCAAGATTCTAGGACCACTGGGTCGATACGATCACCCCTGGTACATAAACAAAAAACAAAAACAAACAAAAAACACACATCCGTGATCTGCCTTCTGGCAAAAAATACAAAATTCCGTATTTTTGTAAAAAGGAGCTTGAGACTTCTACAATCGGGTTCTCTGATACGCTGAATCAGATGGTGTGATTGTTGTTAAGATTTTATGACTTTTAGGGGTTGTTTTCCCCTATTTTCTAAAATAAGACAAATTTTCTCAGGCTCGTAACTTTTGATGGGTAAGACTAAACTTGATTAAAATTATATATTTAAAATCAGCATTAAAATGAAATTCTTTTGATGTAGATATTGATATCAAAATTCCATTTTTTACAGTTTTGGTTACTATTGAACTGTGTCGCTCCTTACTACAGTTCGTTACCACGAACCGTTTGAAAGTTCAGCCAAGACTGTGTGCTAAAAGCTAACATTTTACAAGCTAAAAAGGTTAATTCATTTTACTAACTGTATTTATTAAAAATTGGAATAATTTCTTATTGTGGTATTTGCCTTCTCTGCAGCTAATCTTGCAGTTTCGGATTTGGCTTGTTTTTATTCGTCCAGGCAATCGAAATCAAACGAAACTTAAATAGTAACACATCCCTAAATAGAAACTTGGGTGAAAACATGCTCAACCCTATGTACACAAAATTAACTATACAAAATAACCTAATTCAGAATAAAACAAAATTAGGAACGAAAATGGTGCTAATAGTTTTTTTGATGTAGTGACAAAAAAACATTACCATATCATTTAAAATGTCTATTGCTATCAGTCAATCCTAAATGAAAGTATAGCATTCAGTAGGCTTGAAGAGGCAATAGCCTTACTTTTTTCAATGTTAATTTCAGTTAGTCTTAGGCTTGACAGAACTATTCATTTTAGTTGCAATTTCGTTTAGGGTTAGTATCTGTTACTGCAATACATTTTATTTTCAGGTTTTATTTGGTTATTGATTTAGTTAGTGTTCTTTTTACTCTTGACTTTAACGGCCGACTTACTTCTTTTTGTTTTTGTCACTATTCTGTACTTTTTTTAAACTTCGTTAAGTTAAATCAAAGAAATAATTGACTTTCGTGTAAAAATTCAACCTTTAAAAATTTTTATTTCATAAATGTGTGTCGTTATTACTACTGCATCACATACCAAGTGTTTAAATGCGAGCGAATTCAGTAAAAAAGGCAATTAAAGAAGAAAACGAAGATCAAGCTGCAAATATTTGTAAATTTTTTACAAATTCTTTAAAGTTATTCATAATCATGGACAAGAAGACGGTATGGATTCTGCTTCTACTGATTGATAATTTAAACATAACTGTTGTTTTAATTTGAAAGGAAATAAGCAGAAATTAGATTAAACTGATAGCCAATAAGCATGATTTCTAAAGACTTAGCCTATTTTTGGTGTCTAATTTTTATACTTTTGAGGATATGGAACTTCCTACATCTTCAGAGCAAATTTTAACACTATATCTAAAGATACTTTTTATTATTGAGTTGGCTATTTTCTGAATTGTTTAATATGAACAGTTAGGCTATTGCACAATATGTTGGCTACTTAACTAGTTAGGCCTATGTATGATAAACCTGATCAGTTTGCCCCTTATGCTGGCATTAGCCTTTATTAGCTAGCCAATACAGTGCTTTAGGCTCTTATTTAGCATATAGGTTAAATAGCCTAGATATTCTAGTTAGATTAAGCTTAGTTACAGGCTAAGCATAGGAAAGAAATATGATAAAAAAGAATTTAGGCTAACACTATCTAGCAACTAGCCTACTAAAGCTATATGATTTTGTGGCTAGACTCTTAGATATTGGCCTAGCTTTCCTGTGGGTGTAATATTGCTCAGCCAAGCTAAGACTTTACAAAGCTCAACACAAACTACTAATTTTTGAATTAAATGAATTTGGAGTGCATGAAGATAGAGTTCATTTGACAAAACCCTTTCTAACAGGTAGGCTAGTAGGCTACTCAGAGGGTCCTAGCCTAGTGCATAATTGAATGGCAATCTGTCTCTTCTGAATTGTAGCCAGTCAGTAGTAGAGTACCTCAGGGGTGTAAAATCATGTAGTTCATAAAACGTGCTTACCAATAAAGTGAACGTATCACTCAATGCCTTAAATATAATAAATATAAATATATATTTAAATATATGTATATATATAATATAAAATTATTATATATAATATAAATATATTATAACAAATATAATAATTGCTTCTACCTTAAATTCAAATTTAAGCACTTTAACCTAACCTAAACTAACCTTATTATAAATAATTTTAGCAGTAAGAAAATGTAGCATTATTTTTTGAAGACAATCTAAAAGATATGAATTAGTGACCACACTGCTTGATAAGATACTTCCTGCTGACATGATTCTTCTTGATCTGTCCAAAGCATTCAATTAGGTTTGTCATGAGTTCCTCATAATCAAACTGAAGGCTGCAGGTGTCAATGAAGGTGTTGTACAGTGGATTATGGGCTTCCTCTCTGAAAGATCACAGGGTGTCAGAGTTTTTGGTATTACAAGGAACTCCTCATTTCTCTTTTCCCACAACTGTATTAAGTGGTATACCCTAGGGCACTATTCTTAGACCAACACTTTTCAACTTCTATGTCAATGATCTACCCACCCTTCTTTCAAATCTTATTACCTTTTAAGTCTGATGACTCAAAACTAGTTGGAAAAGTGGCTATTCCCTATGACCAGCAATCAATTCTAACATATCTTGACAGTCTTGGAAGATAGGCTAACAAGTGGCTCCTTAATTTTAATGTTGACAAATGCCATATCATCCATTTTGGCAAACACAACAAGCATCATAAGTATTTCCTTCAAGACAACTTCCTTTCTGCTGTTTCTGATGAAAGAGATCTTGGGGTCATTGTTGATCACCAATTGAAGTTTAGCAGCCCTGCTAAGTCTGTTTCATCTTCTGCAAATAAATCCCTTGGTATCATAAAAAGATTTCTGTCAGAGAGGACATGGGTTCGAATCCCAGTGTACCCAATTCCTCAGTTTGGGACAGGGGTCAGTGGCAAGACTCTGTAAGCTTAGCCAGAGTCGACCCAGCTCTAAATGGGTACCTGGAGAAATCTGGGGAAGGTAAACAGGAAGGGTGTGCGAAAGCACAGGATGGCTGGCCCCCAACCCCCCATTGCACTTCCTGGCTGAAGGGCCAAGAAACAGAGATCAGCACCGCCAGTACAGACTGTAAAGTCTAATGCTGTATCCTTTACCTTTTTTTTTATCATAAAAAGAACCATCTCTAGCCAACACCCAAGAGTTTTTATGAAGTTATATAAGGTGCTTATACAACCACATCTGAGGTTGGAATGTCATTGGCAGCCCTTTTTTTCAAAAAAGATAAGAAGTTACTTGAGGAAGTCCAGTGTTGTGCCACTAAGATGGTTAGCAGCATGAATAAATTTCCATACAAAGAAAGACTATGTTGTTTGAGCCTGCCAAAACTGACATACAGAAGGAAAAGGGGTGATGTGATTTTAACCAAGAAAATCCTTTCTAAAAATGCCCTTCACAGTCTCTTTGCACAGCCCTTGCATTCTGGTACTGAGGACATTCAATGAAGCTCCCCATGCAGCATTCCACAAGTAGACATAGAAGTCATTTCTTCAGCCAAAGAGTCATCAATCTGTGGAATCAACTGTCTGAGGAAACAGTTTCTGCAACTTCAACCAACACATTCAAGTCCCACCTTGATAAGGAATGGCTCTGCCAGGAGTTCCTTTACAATTGGGAAGCTGCAGAGTTCTCCACAAGAGTCTAGATCAATAACCACAATCTACACCAAACAAATTTTTTTCATCACTGGAGCATCACAAGGATGGAAAATTTTTATAATCACTCCAAGTTGTGATTTAAGGTAAGATGGTGCTGAGAAAACATAGTATTATTTTGTGGAAAACAAGCAATAAGTAATATTTTAATTAAAATTTTGTCATTTTTAAGAGCTTAAAAAGTGCTTAAATTTGAATTTGTGTTAGAAACAATTATTATATTTGTAAAGAACATAAAAAAAAGGCATCAAGTGGTATGTTCACTTTATTAGTAAGTCAGTTACATGAACTGTCATAATTTTTTGAAAATTTGTCATTTTCAATTTAAGGTAGGAGTGATTATTATATTTGAAAACAGCATAAAAAAGGCATTGAATGATTTGTTCCCTTTATTGGTAAGTCAGTAATATGAACTGCTATAAATTTACCCCTCAGGGGACCATCCTGGGTCCTACATTTACAACTGTACAGCCAACTTGAAGAATCCTTTGATGTAATATACAGGCCTGGCTTGCATATTAGGACAGGCCTGCAATGGTAAATCTGTCAAATATGCCAGAAGAATTGAGCCAGCTTTTGAAAATGTCAACACATTGGTGCCTAATGTCCTATGCCTCAAAATACAAAGTCCTAGGTAGCACTTTTTGAGCTCTTAAAAATGACAAATGTTCAATTAAAGTGTGAGTTATCAGTTATTTTTGACAAAATAATGCTACATTTTCTCAGTGCTGTTTTCTTAGTTGTTCTTGACAAAATAATACTATGTTTTCTCAGTGTCAAAAATATTTATTGTTAGGTTAGATTGGGTCAAAAAGTGCTTAATTTTAGTTTGCAATAGAAGCATTTATTATATTTTTAAAGAACATAAAAAAAGGCATCAAGTGGTATATTCCCTTTATTGGTAAGCTAATTATATGAACTGCAAAATATTTACCAAGTCCTACATTTTGGATATAACAAAACAAAACATTACTATTGTTTAGAAGACACCCAGTTTAAGGTAGTCAGTAAGGAGAAAGGCCTGAAGATCATATAAATATTTTCTTTTGTACTTATTATAACATCAAAAATAAACATAAAAATTACAATAAAATTAAATTTCAATCAATGAGCTTTTAGCAGTTATTATCATTATCAGTTTAATTTTATTAGTTCTTTCCAAGACAGTTCAAGATAAATATAGCTTCACTAAAAACAAGAGTTTAGATATTGGCCCCTTCCCTAACTGTAAAGTGTAAAGCCTACTATATCATTAGTGCTTCACTGAAAACAAATTATATTACAAATATTTTCTTTTCCAGTTATTGCAGCACTGAAAATGAAAATAAAATTATAATGAAATGAAATCTTGAATTGATGATCTTTCAACAATTAGTATAAAAATTTTTGCAAAATGGTAAACATTCAATTTGAATTTATTTGTAATTTTCAAAACTGCTCAAAACACATAGTTTTCATTAAAATACCAGTGAAGCAGTAGGTTTTAGGCTTTTACAGTGAGAGAAGGAGGCAAAACCCAAATTCTTGTTTGTAGAAATTTTTTTTTTGTTTCAAGCTTGTTTTTACATATTCAATGTAAGTTCCACTTGTTTTAACATGTGTTTACTCATTTATCTTGGTACCTATTGAATGTTTGTTTGCTATGATTGCTTATTTAATTTCTGTTTCTTTTGGATTTTGTTTATGGTTCAATAGCAAAATTTTTTTGTTTGTTTTACACTTGATTTGCATATTCAACTTAAATTTTACTTAGTTTAAGATTTACCTTTTCATTTATATTAGTACCTGTTGCATGTTTTTTTGCTATAACTGTTATTTAATTTCTTTTCATTTGTTTTGTGTTTCATTTATTCTTTAATGGTAATTTCTGGTCATTTGGAGTTTGATTTATTGTTGGTTTCTATTTCTTCTGATCTTAAATTTACTATGGCCTTTACTTTTTTTTTAGAGAACTTCTTTTTTGGAAAGTTTTTTCTTTAATTAATAATGGATAAGGTCAGCCATTCAATATAATTACTGAAGCCTGGTTTCAGGTTTGTACCTGTAAACCCAGATCTCATTACCAATGACTATGTTTGAAGGAAATTGGGATGACTGTTCACAGTCTCTAACATTTCCTATAGCCATCCAGCCATCCAGCAGAAGCAACTTTGTTTGTAGATTATATAATCTACAAAGTTGCTTCTGCTGGATGGCTATCATCTTGTTTCTTGGTCACTATCAAAAATGAAATCTGCACCTATTACTTACATTTTTTCACTCAATAGCAGTCTGCTGGCAACTGACAGTTTCTCTAGGCAGGAAAAAGTTCAAGCATGCCCAATGTGACCATTTGTATACATGCACCAAATCCTGTCTCCCTAGCATCATTTTGTATTGTCTTAAAAATTATGGCCAGATACTTTTTGAATAAAACTTGTATCTTGGACCATAAGGGGGGAACTATCACAAATACCTATATAACATATGGAAAGAGAAAAAAAAATAAGGAATCTGATGATTTAAATTTTATTTTATTAGCTTATTTCCCTCTATTTGACTTACTTACTTATACTTAAGTCTCCTGCCGGGCACTGCTCGGCATAGAGAGTGACGTCTGCCTCCTCCACCCACTTCGGTCCATGGCGAGTATTTGCTCTTCACCCTGTCTGATGTTTGCCATCGCCAAGAACTCGGACAGGCTGTCGGACCAACGTTTCTTCGGTCGGCCTCTTGGTCACTTCCAACCAACTTTGATAGGGTCGAAGTCATAGATCATCTTTGTGGGTAGATGTGGTGGCATTCAAAGCAGATGCCAAACCATCGTAAGGTTCGCTTGGCTGCTTGAGTCAAAAACCAAGTCTGCTTTGTGAGCTGCAGAAGCTTTTCATTGCTGACGAAGTCAGACCATCGTAGGCCCTCAATCCTCCTCAGGCTCTTTGCATGAAATACGTCTATTTTCTTGAGGGTTGCAGCTGATGCTTGCCATGTCTCAGCTCCGTAAAGCATCACAGAACCGACTAGAGCGTTGAAGATCCGCAGTTTTGTTGTGCAACTAATATTTGGTTTTCGCCAGAGGTGACGATTCAGTCTACCCATGACAGAAGACGCTTTAGATGATCTTGCCTGCAGCTTGGGGAGAAGTGAGCCATTTGAAGAAGTTACGGAGCCCAGGTAGGTGAAGTCTTTAACAACCTCGATGCTAGTGGTGCTGTCCAGGCTAACTGGAGAGTTAACAGCAGGAGAAGACGGGTCTATGGCCATAATTTTAGTTTTGTTCCAGTTTATATGCAGTCCTACTTTGGCAGCCTCTTCTCGCAGAATTCGGAGCGCTTCCAGCAGCTGCTCCATGGAGTCTGCCAGAATGGCCAAGTCATCAGCAAAATCGACATCTGTGATGGTATGATCTCCGAATTTGAGCCCAAAGCTGAGACGTGAAGTGGTTTTTGTCATAACGTAATCTATGATGACATTGAAGAGCTCTGGGGCCACTGCACATCCTTGGCGCACCCCTGTCGTGATTTGAAAGAACGGGCTGCGCCGACCATTTACTTGTACACAGCTCTCCGTCCCATGGTGCAGCGCCTTGAGAAGTCTGCAATATTTCTCGGGTAGGCCAGTCAACTCTAGGATCCGCCAAAGAGCTTTTCGATCGACTGAGTCAAATGCAGCATGGAAGTCAATGAAGGCAATAAATGCTTTCTGTCGGAACTCTGTGGTCTTCTCTACTATTTGTCGAATCGTGAAAATCTGCTCGATGGTTGAACGATCCGACATAAAACCAGCTTGCTCTGGTCGCCAGATTTTTCGAATGATGCTCCAACATCGATCCAGCAGGACCATTTAAAACAGTTTGCCAGGGACTCACAGTAGGGTTATTCCCCGGTAGGTGGAGCAGTCGCTTCTCGAGCCTTTTCTCTTCCATAAGGGGATGATGACACCCTTCCGCCAATCCTCAGGAATTATCTCTGTTTGCCAGATTGTAGAGAACAGGGTGTGTAGAAACAGGAGCATTACAGGACCTCCATATTTTAGCAGCTCTGAGTTTAAGCCACAGATACCCGCAGCTTTATTATTCTTGAGTCTTTTTACTGCATGTCCAATTTCTGAGGGGCTGAAAGGCTCATCTGGAGGAACATCTGTTCCAGGTCTTTGACTGCAAGGTTGGCTGGGACTATCATTAGGAGGCGCAGACGGACCAGTATTGTTGAGGAGCAAACAGAAGTGGTCCTTCCACCGCTCAAGACAAGAACCTTCATCAGAGAGAAGTGCACCATCCCTGGACAGGACAGGACCCAAGGTGGGAGTTTTATTTTCAGTGAGGTCTCGGAGATGCTTGAATAGGCTGCCCATGTCTTTCTTTTTTGCAGCTAGCTCAATTTCATCGGCTTTCCTTGCAACAAACTGGGTTCTATCCCGGTGAATGAGTCTGTTTTGCACTCCATTGAGCCTCCGATATGTGATCATGTCCCCAAGAAGTCTTGCCTTCCGTCTTTGCTCTATGACTTGCAGTGTTTCATTAGTTAGCCACGATTTCTTTGGATAACTCCTCTTGCCAAGCACTAGTTGTGCTGCTTCACTGGTCTGCAATTTAAAATGCTTCCAGAGATCTTCGCTGCTATTAAGTGAGCCAAGGGCCTCGAAGCGATTCGATATCTCGATACTGTACTTCTGGCGAGTATCTGGTTCCTTTAGTTTCCCAATATCTGCAGCGACGGGTTTTCTTTTCGATTGTTGTGCATGGAGGCGAAGCCGAAGATCAGCGCACACAAGCCTATGGTCTGCGCTTCCAAGCTCTGCTGATCTGTAAGTTCTGCAGTTCTTCACCAATGATCTCCAGCGTTTGGAAATAATGACGTAGTCAATCATCTTCTTTGTACGACCGTCATTACTATACCACGTGTACTGATGAATAGTTTTGCGTTGGAAGTAGGTGTTTGCAATGTAAAGGTCGTGAGATCGGCACAGTTCAAGTAAGCAGAGCCCATTGTCGTTAAGTGGGTCGGGGGATACAGGACCAACTGTGCCACGCCATAAACCCATATCATCGCGCATCATCGCGCACTGTCGCATTAAAGTCGCCAAGGAGAACAGTTATATCTTGGGGGGGGGGGGGGGTAGTGTTGCAAAGCATCTGGACAAAGCAGAGTAGAAATCCTCCTTAGTTGCATCAACAGAATCGTTGGTCGGGGCATAGCATATGATGACAGTCATCTTGCCATGCTTGTGTCCAAAGCGGGCCTTCATTAATCTGTCCGATACAGCTTCGTGTAAAAGTAAGGCCTTTCTTGTAAGGCTATTTAGTGCAAGGCCAACACCATTCCTTCTCAAGCTTCCTCCAGACCAGAGCAATGAGTTAGTGTTACCTATTTGCTCTTCTCCGCTTCCGGTAAGACGTGTTTCTGTAAGACCTGCAATTGACACTTTATTCTTGCGAAGTTCTTCAGAGAGTAGGTTCTTTGACGCAGGTTCATTCAAAGTCAAGAATTCCAGGTGGCTATTGGTAGCCCCTTCGGTCCATAAGGTTTAGTCTGTCAGTCTTTCTGACGTCGTCAGCATGTCCATTGACGCGCGATGGTCGAGATCTTAAAAGGGAATCCGGGTCCGAGGCTATATTGTCACTTTTTGTAGCACTTAATTTTCGGGTGGAGGGTCGCTAGCCCAACCGACCCTAGGCCTGGAATCTGATTAGGGCTAGGTTAAACCTAGGTACTAAGATTCCCGGGGTGGGCTCCACCCGCCACATGAGGTTGCGACCGTCCTGATCGGAGTGTTTAGTTAGGGGAGAAACCCCATATCCAGAGGCACGTGGTCAGCAGACAGAGTCTGCCTCATTCTGGACGAACTCCATTCACCTCCAATTTTCCCTCTATGGAGCTCTTTCCCTCTATGGAGCTGCTTATATCTACTTTTGCCAGAAAAATCATCAATCCCATCTGGTGTTTAGAAACTTTGTTTGACTCCAAAAATGATGCATACTTGCCTTTTCAGATACTTCAAAAATCCAGGGGAGAGTAAAGAGAGCAGGATTTAATCACCACTAGGTCTGACAGCCAAAAGCCACCTAGCTTGCTTAAACTGCCAATATTATCCCAAGCAAGCCTAGACCTACTTTAAGCAGACTGGATTTTGACTTCAAATAATTCTTAAAAATATAAAATATTGCTTAATTTTGCCTATCACCTAGAGTCTACTAAGAAATTTCAGCTTTAATCCTATTGCATTAGAAATTGACTATATCATACATTCTGTCTTCTGTTTTTGAGAAAGTCATCAAATGTCACAGTTTATGGAGTGCCATTAGTTTCTAATCCCTATCTTTCCTTTTTCAATTGCTAAAGATCCAACTCTAAGTGTCATATTCTCTTTGACCTAGGTTATGTGCAAAAGTTTGCTGGTTTTGGGGTTTTGTCATTTTTTGTTCTTATTTCTCATCAACAGGCAGTTTATCATGTATAATTAAGCCAGTTGAAAAAAGTCAGTAAACTTTTGTATATACCTTTTGGCTGTATCTCGCCCCTCTAGAGTAGAAACCAATCGTCCATACATATCTATCTCATTCATAAAGATGCATTGCTTCACTTCCCCCTCCATTCAATAGATAAATGTATAGCCTGCTCTTTATATTCCCATTACATTTCACTTTTTCTCCTTTTTTCTCTGCAATAGCAGTATTCTCCATTGTAAAATGTTTACAGTTTGCTGTTGTAAAATATAATTGAAACTTATAAAGATGGTTTTGTGTTTATCTGTGAAGGAAGAGGAAATAAAGGGAAGCACTGTACCTTTAGGAATGAGATAAGTCAGTATTTATGATGGTTTTTACCTTAAATTGCTGCTTGGATCCCTGGTCTTAACCTATTTCTTTGCGATCGTAGTTCAAGTTCCTTTTATTACCAATATACTTTTATTTACAAACAAAAAAACATCCCAAAGGGCTCAATTGCCCATTATTTGAAAAAAAATATAATAAATATTTAGTATATTCACACTCATAATATATTTAGATTCTACTCTCCAATCCCTACCCAAGTACAACTGATCTTAGCACCACCTAAAATAAAAAAAAAATGCTAAAAATAAACAATAAACAAATAAACATCAAGGAGCCAACACTCACACCACCCAAATCTAAAAAAAAACTTATTTCTAAATAATTAATCAATATAAAGATCTGATCAATTTTATAATTTACTTAAATTTCATTTTTTATTAATTCATATTAATAAAAATTTCTTTAACTATTCCTTGAAAGAGCCTAGGATACAGGACCATCAAATCCCAACAGGAACAGAGTTTCAGGTATGCCCAACAGCAAATATCAGACAAAAGTCTGAGCACACTGCATGGGTGGATGGCACCAGCACATCATCCTGGTCCCTAGTTTCATAAGGACTGACATTTCTAACAAGCTCAAGAAGCCCAGAAAAACTTGTGGAAGGTCTCTGTAGAAATATTGAAATGCAATCAAAGAGAGGTGTAGTGGATGAATATCTTTTATCTTCTAAAGTTCAACAGAAATATGGGTGACAAACTGCAGATCTTGTGCTGATTTCAGTTGGAGGTTATGTAAAGGTGTAAATGAAGATGGAAATGTAGACATCCACACTGACAAGCAGTAACATAAGTAAGAGTAAATAAGAGAGAACTATAATTACCTTAAACCTTAAATTACCTTAAATCGCATTGTCCAGCGAAATAAGGATTAAATCCTGTAGAATCGCTGGTTAGTGATGACGATGGTTGGACGTCACAACGGCATCCCACTCAGTTCGCCATGGCTTTGATGATCATTCTCCATCAACGGCTCTTTTAAAGGCAGCTGTGCTGGGGGTAGTGACCGCTTTTTCGGTGAGAGAATTCCACAAACTCACTATTCTATAAGTGAAGAAGTTATTGCGTAGTCTAGTGGCAGCTCTCTTCTCATACAGTTTCCGACTATGCCCCCTAGTTCTGGCAGACTGGTCAAGTTGAAATAGCTTATTTAATGGAGAGTTGTAATTCAGGAGCTTATGCGTCATGATAATATCACCCCTTTTACGTCTGTAGACAAGAGTGGGGAGTTTCAGCCTCTTCAGACGGGATGAGTAGTTTAAATATTTGCATCCCTCAATTGCTTTCGTAGCCCATCTCTGAACTGTTTCTAACTTCTGCTGGTCACCTTTGTTGAGGGGGCTAGCAACACACATGCCAAACTCCAAATTAGGCTTGACCAATGCCTTATATAATTTAGTCATCACCATAGGTGACCTGCTAGTGATTGTTCTTTTTATAATGCCCAGGGTTTGGAGTGCTTTGGCTACGGCTGTCTGTGTGTGTATAGTGAATTTTAATTCATTATCAACTATGACACCCAAGTCTCTCTCCACTTCAGATGACATAATAGTCTGCCTTGATCCATCCATCCCTAACGTATGATAAGGGCATTTCTCATTTTTCTTTCCAAAGTGGATTGTTCGACATTTGTTTACATTGAATTCAAGCCTCCACAAAGTTGCCCAATGGGAAAGCGCCCACAGGTCATTCTGCTTAGAGGCTCTCTTATCGGGTGTATCGACAGTTCCAATGAGTTTGGAGTCATCAGCATAAAGATTATTTTATTTTTGACTGTGGTTGGTGCATCATTAATATAAATGTTGAATAAAGTTGGTCCCAAGATGGTTCCCTGGGGCTCTCCACTTAATACTTCCACCTCTTCTGAAAAGAATACCTGTCCATTTTTTCCAAATATTTTCACCCTTTGCTTTCTCCCGGAAAGAAACTGGAACACCCACTCTACGATTTCATTATGTATTCCAATTGCAAATAACTTGCTCCTTAGTCGACGGTGACATACTTTATCAAAGGCTTTTGCAGAATCCAATAGAACTAAGTCGACAGGGATTGCTTGATCTAGATGCTCAGTAACATAATCATACGTATCAATCAAATTAGTTTCAACCGAGCATCCATGTCTAAAGCCATGCTGACTATCATTGAGCAGCTCATTGGTGGCCAGGTGTTCGACAATGTGAGTATTCACGATTCCTTCTAAGATTTTACCAGCTACAGATGTAAGACTAATGGGTCGATAATTGGAAACGTTATTGCGGCTACCTCCTTTGTGTACAGGTGTAATGTTTGCATCTCGCCAGTCTTGAGGAATCTGCTTAGTATCAAGAGACTTCTGAAGCATGTTCGTAAGGGGAAGGGCAATTTCCGCATGAACTTCATTCAATACTCTTGGGTGAACTTCATGAGGGCCAATTGATTTGTTAGGATTAAGCAGCTTCAGCCGCCTCTCCACATCAGAGGCAACCACAGTTATCTTTTGCATAGGTTCCCCAATAGAATATTCTGGTGCTTCTGGTAAGGGGGCATCGTCAGGAGGCGTGAACACTGACTTAAATTGTCTACTCAATTCAGCTGCTATATTATTTGGGGTACTAACTATATTGCCATTCACAAGTAGTTCTGTAACTGAATGTCTCCCCGGATTCCGAGCCGAAGCATACTTCCAAAATCTCTTAGATTAGATTTTGAATCCAATGCCAATCCTTCTTCATATTCTGTCGTAAGCTTTCTCGTGAGATACCTAACTATATTCTGGGTATGTTTAAATTTTTCATAATTTTCATGGGAGGGGCTACTTTTATATTTGCTCCAATACTTCTTCTTTTTCCGTACAGCTTGCTTGACATCACGGGTGATAAATGGTAGGGTTTTGGGTCTTCTTTTCCAGGAAATTACTGTATGTTTTTCTGTTGCTTTAATTAAAACCCTTTTCATTTCAAGCCAAGCCTCCTCCATATTCTTATCATCAATGAATGACCAATCCTGGTTTGCTAACTCATGTCTGACCTGGTTGTAATTTGTGTACATATGCTTAATCCAATTATTCTTCTGTGGGTACAACCTAAGCCTACAAATAATTGCAACATGGTCACTCGCTCCAAATGGTGGTTCCGAGTCGACACTAATGAGCGTCTCATGGTCATTAATAAACAAAAGGTCTATTAGGGTTGGGTTCTGCCCACTTCTATACCTGGTCGGAAAATCAATTGCTTGGTATAGAGAATGTTCATGAAGGCAGTCCAAAAGTGGGCAATTTGAGTTTTCAACCCCTTCTGCAACAGCAAACCCCTCAATCCAGTGTAGTTCCGGTAAATTAAAATCTCCCACAATAAGAACATTCTTATAACAATGCTTCATAACATTATTAATAGAATATGCAATTGCTAGAAGGGAACTTGTCTGACAGGGGGAACTGGGACTTCTATAAAAACAGCCTATGACTACAGGGAGACTTCGCTGCGGAATTGTTATCCATATTTGTTCAACCCAAGGTTCGTAATCTGAATTTACTGTTAGAGCCCTTACCTGGAGTGGAGATCTGACGTACACTGCTATCCCTCTACCATTTGGCTTTGACAGATTGGTGAGTAGCTCAAATCCAGGCACTGGAATTTGTGTATCAGTAAGAGCAAACGCAGTACGCTTAGGTTTCACCTCAGTGAAGGCAAAAACACTTACTTTATGCCTCGTTGACATCACCGACTTGATTTCATTCATCTTTGTGGTAATACAGTCTACATTGCTATATAGTACCATTAGTCCTTCAATAACAGTATTGTCGTTATTAGCTTTGCTTGATCCAGAATCACATGATTTAAAAGAAATGGTATCCGATATGAGTTCATAGTTTCTGGCATCCGATCTAGCACTAACATACGATTCAGTTTCTGAATATTTGGGAGAGCCAACTTCACTAGTACTATCACAAATGGAAACACTACTTATGGGACTATTTACGAGTCTTAAAGGGGTACCAGATATATCTATAATTCCATGACATTCTCCTGCGACGGTGACTGACGCGTCGCAAGAGTCTGGCAGTTTTTTGACGCAATCTTATTTCCTCTGATTACTATGTCCACTTCCCCATTCAATCTTCTCTTATGCAGTTCCTCATACAATCTTTGTCTTTTTTCGCGATCATGCTTTGACACGTCATTTCTAAATTGAATGGCACCCTTTCTTTCAAAAGATTTCTGAAGGATTAATTTCTTTAGTTTGAAATTTGCCACTGAAAAGATAATCGGGACAGGACGTTGAGTGCTGGAACCTGGTGCGGTTGTTACGTTTCCTAGTCTGCGAACATTCAGGACAGTAACATCAGGGACTCCATAATCGCCAGCCAAATAATCACTTAAAAGTCGGGCATCATCAATTTGTGGAGGAACTCCAAAGACCACTATATTAAGTTTCCTTTTTTGTCTTTCACGATCCTCGGCAATCATTGCCTTTACGCGGTTTTCAAACTGTTCATCTAAAGTTTTTTTCAATGTAGCTACTTCAGTGGTCACTAAATCTTTTAAGGTGTTATTATCCTTTGCCATTCCTGAGGATTGCTCAAGAGTATGAATCCTATCTTCTATTGCCTTAAACTGAGTGTCAATTTCCGCTTTAATTTCATCTTTAAAGCTAGCAAAAGAGTCCCTAACTGCCTCCTTAATCTTAACATCTAGGGTCTTAACTGCATTCTCAAAACCACTAAGAGAGTTCTTAATAGACGCATCAACAACTCGTGCAATCTCGGAGGCATTAACATTGCTCCCTTGGGTGTTTCCCTTGCACATTGGGCATTTCCATTGACAACCCATGCGACGAGTCATTTTTGTAAGTAAGATGTATTCTGGTTCCGAGAGCTCAAGACATTCGATACATAACCAGCAATCGCAATCATCACAATTCATAGCGCTTGATTCCTCGCTTAAATTAATTGCACAAGACAAACACTTGTCCCGTCCTTTTACTGGGCTGGAACGCGCCCTTTTGTTACCAGCCATAACTCTTGGGAGAATAGCCAAATATTCAGTAGCAAGTCCCGGACAAATAACAAAGCACAAAATGTAAAAACGACCTATGTCGTGGCACGCTGAAAGAAGGCTTCACGGTTCACTTAATATCTATAAACTACTTATATAAGTCTCTAATGTTTAATATTCAACTATATAAACTTGCCAATTACTTTTAATCACTAATAGCAGTATGCATCAGCATTAATCGCCGTCTATAAATAATTACTGGATTGGACCTGTGGGAAGTGCAAATACCCGAATCGCCTATCCCCAGCAGTTTAAGGACAAATATCCAGCCGGTACCAATACGGCTCTTGGTGTTCGTTATCGCTCTCTTCTGCACAGGTTTATCCAAATGAAGAAAATGAGCGGCTCAAATTTCGTAATCTGTGGATAATATGAAAGAAACAAATACTTCGCAACTCGAGAGCGGCAACACTGAATAATTTAAACGGTGAAGAAGAAGAAGATGCACAACTCCCAGGAGATTTAAAAAAAGATCAATTGACCTAGAGGTCCAAATATATAAAGTCCAACACTGTGGTAGGTCCCTTAAATTGACACCTAGGGTACAGCAAGAATAGGAACAATGTAAATTATAAGAAAAAACAGTTTTATCTCACAGTTTGATGTCTTTTAATCCAGGGTATAAATTTATGCAGCCACATGGGTTTGTTTATTATTCATCACTGAATAGACAAAGGATAGAGAAAGGAAAGACTCACTTTGACTTCTGGATAATTCCAAGGCCTTGGGAAACCATTAACCTCATCAACTCATTATTCTGCTTGAAAGATAGGTTTTCATCTAGAAGAACCCCAAAGAAACAAACAAACCAGTAAGCAGGGTAGGATATGGATCCCCTAGATGTTTGAAGCTCTGTCACAGTAGGGCAGATTTTGCCTATGTGGGAGAATATAAGAAAAAACAATTTTTTTACATTCAAAGCTAATAAATTTACATCAAACCGTTGATATATGTTTTTTCTCATCAGTTGTAGCTTGAGGATAAGGGATGATTCGTCAGATGCTGCAGCCCCCAGGATGCTGTTGTCAGCAAATGCAAAGAGTTCTTCATGTTGACCAGGCATAGCCAAGGCTCCGACCTCAGCATCTCCTTTCTGGCACAATTGACAACATAAATTAAATTGTGGGTTTCTAAATAGTCAATAGAGCTCATTGACATATATAATAAAAGAGGATGATTCAAGAACTGAGCCTTGTTGTACTCCGTATTCAACTAGAACATGCTCATCAGAAGCTTCAACTGCAATGGATTGGCCAGTTAAGAATGAAGAAAACCAGGACAGAGTTTCTCCACAAACACCATGATGATGTGATAGCTTACCAAGAAAGATCTCCCATATAAGGCTGTCAAAAGCTTTTTTTCTCATCAAGGAATATTGCTGAAGGGATAAGGCCAGGGTCTAGAGACTGTCTTGTAAAATGAAGAAGCATATTACATGCATGTTCTGTTGAGTACTTCTCCTGAAAGCCAAACTGGTACTGATGAAAAACTTCCTTGCATCCAGGAAACTCAGCAGACACTTTCGCATAGACTTTTCAAATATTTTAGAAAAAAAAACGGAAGAGATATAGGCCTACAGCTCCCCAGGTCCTCCCAATCACCTCCTGTAAATAGTGCTATCAGTCATGCCAACTTGAGATGCAGAGGGAAATTCCAAGCTTGAATGACTGGTTAACGAAGGGGCACATTGGTGTAATAATCAACGGAAGAATTTGTTTAATTAATTTAGCAGGAATTTGGTCAAATCCAGTTGAAGAACTTTTAGTGATGAAATTATTATTATTAGTTCCTGCTCAGTAACTGACTCAAGAACCATTGACTTTGCACAGGAACGACTGAGGAACTGCTTCGAAGATTCTGAACTAGTAAAAGAAGCCACACCTAATGCTGTTATTTTACCAACCTCAACAAAAATTTGGTCATCTTATGTTGCACTTGGTCTTCATCCTAGGAAAGCTGATTCTAAACGTTAAGAGATTTAGGGAGCTTTTGAAGATTGGCTGATGCTTGCATCTTCAGGTCTTATTCCTGTCTTGCTTATGAACTGATGTAGACTATTGGAGTATCTTCTTTTTGGATGATCTTATCTCTGTGTCCACCAGGTGGTTATGGGGTTGAAATTATGGGCAATGCAACAGGGAGATCCTTCCAGCATTTAGAGAAGATAGCATTTGAAGATTTCAGTTTACATATTACAACTTCCAGGGAGAAAAGAATTTGTGTTTTATGGGATGTAAGGTTGGCCTTGCTGATAAAATTGTACTTGGAAATTCTCTCTATCTTTTGAAGTCCTTTGGATTGAGCTGCATCTACCTTCCCCATAGTCATGGTGGTTGTTGGCCAAGTTTCTATGCTGTATGTTAAGACTGAGTCTACAGATACAATAAGCATCTTTTTAGGTGGCTCACAGCAGAGTTGCTCTAAATTTTGTTCTTGCTAGGAAGGAAGCTATCTTGGCGATTTATGCATTGACTTTACTCTTGACTGATCCATCACTTGACAGAATGGAGCCAAGGTATGTGAAGTCTCTCACGGCTGCTACTTGGTTTGGTATACTTCAACTGCAGGAAGGAGGGAAGGCGGTTGAGATGATTGTGGATCAATAATCATGGTTTTTGTGTTATCCCAGCTGATGTTGAGCACAACTGTGTTAACTTATTTTCTCATGATTCGGCGCTCCACTAAGTTCTTTGAGGGTGTTTGTTATGAGTGCCAAATCATAATGACGAATGAATGGCTGGCTCTGTTTCCTGTTGACTTGCACACAGCTTGACATTTGTTCATACAGTCTCTGAAAGAGAGAGCAGTACTCGTGGGGCAGTATGCACATGTAATGCAGTATGCACAGCATTTGGTTGAATTGTTTGTGGTTTGACACTAAATGCATAAGATTTTTTTAAAAGTTTGCTCATTAAATAGATATCGATCTTGTACATGGCCTTTCCTGAGCTGATTGTTGTAATTAAAAAACAGTTTTACTATTCAAGGCTCATTCCAAATATAATGCTTGCTACCATCACAATTTGGGTTAGTTTACTTAAAGGACAGAAATCCGGTACGGAAAAAAAAAAAGAGAAGAATACCATTAGGTTCTTCAGGTAATGTTTTTACAAATATAATGATTACTCCTGTCCCAAACTGCATCCCAGCCCTCCTCCCTTATGGGGTAGGATATAGCTACCTTAGGCTATAGCCAGAAGTTTGCACATACAGGCTCTTGTCTGCCTAGGGCTATATCTAGCCCAATTGGGGGAGGGGCTGGGATGCAATTGTGACACCCATAACTACTATTTTTTGATTGTTGAATGGGAAATCAAATTGTGTATTTCTTTTGATTGTTTCTGATTTTGTCCTGTAAGTAGCCTAACTAACAATTGAATTCCATCCCCCCACCCCTAATGACGCCAGATTTAGCCCCAGTATGTATGCAGAATTTAGCTTATTCTGTCAGTTTGCATTTGTATTAATGTTTAATGTTTAACTGCTCTTTTATTGTATTAATGTTTAGTTCGGAAAACTCATGTACAAAATGGTTACCAGGTTTCATTTTTTTATTTTACCACCTAAAACCGTTCAGAGTTTGGCATCATATGTATTTTTGCTAATTTAATATTAGGTATTTTTTTAATATGGAGAGATGACATCTGACATCTGGAGAGATGACATCTGACATCTGGAGAGATGACAGATGGCTATCATTTGCCGGCTTTTGTAATAACCCTATTTACTTCAGTGGGTAAAAAAATCTTAAAGGTTGATCTGTTGTGATTTTTTAAATGGTACCAAAGACAGTTTTGGGCTAAAAGCTAACACTTTCAGTAAAAAGTGTTTGGTAACAATGACTGTAAGATGTCAAATTTTAATAATAAAAATTTGTAGGCTATGAATGAAAACAGAAGTTAATGAACAGTGAAACCAAACTTGAAATGATAATCTTGCTGCTAAATCCGTTTTGAACTAAACATGACAATAACAAAGGACTTGCACCACCTGAGCCACCATCTAATACTGTTTTCAGATATAATAGTTGCTACCGTGGTAATTGCATCCAGCCACCCCCTCCCTTGAATGGTCCAGATATAATCCTATTTTTCAAGCAAATATTTACTGGTTTTGTTGGGCTGTTTTTTTTTTAAATTGGTATTAGGTAGGATCAGACTGTAATTTCACTGGAGAAACCATTATATTTGGAAGAATTTTGTGTTGCGAATGGAATGGTACTATTCCAATACTATCCTTTATTATAAGGTTCAGTTCTTAAAAGAAATCTTGTAATAAAATAAATAGAAATTGCCAAAAGTAATGTACCATCAGTAACAGCAAGATTTTGTCTCTATCTGAACGTAGTTTTTTTTTACAATTTACAGAATATAAGCGGCAAAAAAATCAGGAAGTTCTTTGGGTGTAACCTAGGACTATGTAGATAACTTATATTTTCGTCTAGGACTATGTCCAGGAAATAGGGGAAGCTGAGATGCAACTTCAGCTTATATTATATTGGGAAAGAATGTTGAGTAAGGAGTCAAATAGTTGGGCTAAATCCAGGGCAGATAACTGAATTTGAAACTTCTGCCTCCACCTCAAATGTTTCTCCGACTTGTAAACTGCTTTTTAAAACGCAAGCAAAAAACCTATTTATTCCCTACCCCCCCAAAAACTGAATAATATTCTTATGGTACCCCTCCCCCCTCTTTGCCTGAAAAAAAATCTTGGATGCCGCCCTGTCAAACAGTATGTTATAGGCTGTATCCAAAAGTTTGCTTATTTTTTATTGTTTTGTAATATTTTTATGACACTTGGTATTAACCAAGTGACATATAGCAATTGCAAATTCTGTCGGTCTGTTGGTCCCGGTTTTGCTACTTTAGGCACTTCCGGGTAAGCAAGGACGATGTAGTTTGGCAGGCCAATCAGGGACCGGAACAGATTAAATTAGAAATAGTCGTTTTCCCGATTTGACCATCTGGGGGAGTGGGGGGCCCGTTAATTCTGAAAAAATAGGAAAATTTAAGTATTTTTAACTTACGAACGGTTGATCAGATCTTAATGAAATTTGATGTTTGGAAGGATATCGTTTCTCAGAGCTGTTATTTTAAATCCTGACCGGATCTGGTGACATTTGGGGGGGGGGGTGAGTTGGGAGGGGGGAACCTAAAACTTGGAAAACACTTAGAGTGGAGGTATCGGGATGAAACTTGGTGGGAAAAATAAACACAAGTCCTAGATGCATGATTGACATAACTGGAACGGATCCGCTCTCTTTGGGGTAGTTGGGGGGGGGGTTAATTCTGAAAATTAGAAAAAATGAGGTATTTTTAACTTGTGAACGGGTGATCCGATCTCAATGAAATTTGATATTTAGAAGGATATCGTGTCTCAGAGCTCCTATTTTAAATCTCGAACATATTTGGTGACATTGGGGGGGGGGGCTGGGAGGGAGAAACCTAAAACTTGGAAAACATTTAGAGTGGAGGGATGGGATGTGTCCTAGATACATAATTGACATAAATGGAACGGATCTGCTCTCTTTGGGGTAGTTGGGGGGGGGGGTAATTCTGAAAAATTAGAAAAAATGAGGTATTTTTAACTTACGAACGGGTGATCGGATCTCAATGAAATCTGATATTTAGAAGAATATCGTGTCTCAAAGCTCTTATTTTAAGTCCCAACCGGATCTGGTGACATTGCAGGGAGTCTGGGGTGGGGGAACCTAAAATCATGGAAAACGCTTAGATTGGAGGGATCGGGATGGAACTTGGTGGGAAAAATAAGCAGAAGTCTTAGATGCGTGATTTACATAATTGGAACGGATCCACTCTATTTGCTAGGAGGAGTTAATTCTGAAAAATTAGAAAAAATAAATTATTTTTAACTTACGAAGGAGTGATCGGATCTTCATCAAACTTCATATTTAGAAGGACCTCTTGACTCAGATCTCTTATTTTAAATCTCAACCGGATCCAGTGTAATTGGGGGGGGGGCAGTTGAGGGGAACTGGAAATCTTAGAAAATACTTAGAGCGGTGAGATCAGGATGAAACTGGATGGGAAGAATTAGAACCTGTCTAAGACACGTGACTGACATAATCAGACCGGATCTGCTCTCTTTGGTGGAGTTGGGGGGGGGGTAATTTTGAAAATTGAGGTATTTTTAACTTACGAAAGGGTGACCAGATCTTAATGAAATTTGATATTTAGAAGGGTCTTGGGCTTTAAAGCTCTAATTTAAAATTCCGACCAGATCCTCTGACATTGGGGGGAGTTGGAGGGGAAACCGGAATTCTTGGAAAATGAGAAAATTGGGGTATTTTTATTTTACGAATAGGTGATTGGATCTTAATGAAATTTGATATTTAGAAGGAATCCATGTCTCAGAGCTATTATTTCAAATCTCGACCAGATCTTTTGACATTGGGGGGAGTCGGAGGGGGAAATATTGGAAAACACGTGGAGTGGAGGAATCGGGATGAAGCTTGGTGGATAGAATAAGCAAATGTCCTTGATACGTGATTGACGGAACCGTACTGGATTTGCTCTCTTTGGGGGAGTTGGTGGGAGGGGTTCATTGATTTGGTGAGTTTGGTGCTTCTGGAGGTGCTAGGACGATAAAAATTGGTGGGCGTGTCAGGGAGCTGCACACATTGACTTGGTAAAGTCGTTTTCCAAGATTCGACCATCTAGGGGGCTAAGGGGAGAGGAAAAATTAGAAAAAATTAGGTATTTATAACATACGAGTGGGTGATCGGATCTTAATGAATTTTGATGTTTGTAAGGACATCTTGACTCAGAGCTCTTATTTTAAATATTGAACGGCATTAAGCCTCTTATTTTCCTTTTAAATCAATCTATTGATTCATAGAATTTCCCTAGAGCTTATACCATATGATCTCTTGGCTCTTAGCTCTTCTTGCCTCGTCATAAGTGCCATATGAGCTCTTAGCTCTTGTTTATACTTACTCAAGTCAATTAGACACCCAAATCAAATATATTCTCTTTTTTCGCTATTAAAACCTATCTGTACAATTGACAACTTGTATAACTTACAACAGTTGACCCATAGATTTTGGGATTATTTCACCCCTGGGGCCATATTTATTGTACCCTTTGACTGTTTTAAAGAAATCATCGAGGTAATTTCGAACCGCATGTTTGCAGGTGTAATTTGAAGAGTGATCATTTTTGTTTCATACCAGATTGCAGTAGTAGCTGCAATCTGGTAAAAAGTAAACAACAGCCCATAGTAAACAGAATTTTTAATGTGTGTTTTATTATAATTTGTGTATTGCGGAAGATTTTCCCATGAACTATAATTTAGAAATAATAAATTATTTTATTGGGTAAATTATTATTGGGTAAAAATTTGTAATTTTTTAGGCAAATTGTGAGAATTTCTAAAAAAAAGAGCATGAAACCCCAAGAAAATGACGTCAATGTGAAATAAAACTATGTCATTGAAACCGCTATGGTTAAAATGCCTTAGCTGGATATTTTCAGTCCCCAACATGAACAAGAAGGAAGATCACTTTTGTATATGGCTAGCATTGATGTCTCTTCTTTCCTGATAAGGGTGGTTATATTAAGGCAGTGATAGTCGAATAGTGGGAAAAGGTTTATTTGAACGGAAATCGCAATACCTTATGCCCTTTTTAAGCGACCGAAGAGATTGCACCATGCCAAAGTACAATTTTTGGCCACTTTGTGTTAAAAAGCAAAAACTCAATTTCGGCCGAAAGAGGGTCAAAAAACCAGAAAATGCAAATTCTAAGTTATCCAATTAGTTTCCCAGGGTGTATAACTCTTCCTCGAAGGTGTGCAGTCCTCCTTCCTGAAAATCGATGACGCATGCGCAAGGCAAGTGGCACTTACACATAGGGTCTTCTGGATTTGACCCTTTTTAAATCTTATGATTTTACAGTTTCTCAGGACCACGATAGTAATATTTTACTTGCAGTTTTCTTGCCTTGCGTTTCCTTCATAAAAGGAATTTTAGGTTGCAAGACGAGGATCAATTTTCCATATGCGGCCCACTGGCCAAATTATAGGTTGGTGAGTTAGCCCAGGCCTTTTGTGTTTTTGTTCCTCAGTTTAATGGTGATTTATTTTTTTTCAGGAGATTCTTAAAGGTGTGATGGAATGCGTGAAATGGGGAAACACTCTTCCCATTGGACCTGAACGCGATTTGTGTGTCAGCTATCCTTTATTTGTAAAAATACTTAAGAAGCATGAAGAAACGGTCATTGAACTGTAAGTTTTCATTTAATTGGCTTTATTTGAAACTCCCCTACTTCTTGCTCCTCTTTTCTGGAGAATATCGTAGTTTTAAATGTCATTCTGTTGAAATGGTTCAAATTTCAGTCACGTCTAGAGGCTTTCTTTGAAGTCTCTGTTACATTTTAAAGAGGTTCCTTGGCAATTCATTTTCTTCTAGACAATTTTCTGGGAGTTTGTATACATCCCTGATTGTACGTGGTCTGCCTTTACGCCCATGCTTGATGGTATTTGAAGCATAACTGTATCATCTTAATTTAAATTAGATGTAAATATATGATTTATGTTATTACCTTAAGCATAAAATCAACACTACCTGTGAATCGCCAGCAGTTGATTAAATTATCCTTTTAACCAATGGAAAACGAGATTTTAAAATCATTTAAAGTAACTAGGCACCAAAACAAAGTTTTTTGCGCCCTGGCTCCACCTTAAGTCTGTTCATTCCTGAAAAGTGGTAGTTTCTGTGATCTATGTCTTGGTTACTCTACAGCTACTAAGTTTTGTTTGTTTGCATAAAGTTCGTCCTCGTTGCCACACTGAACCTGAAGAGGAATACATATAAAAAAAAAACAGTTTTTTTTTTCAACTGAAAGTAAGTAGCAACATTAAAACTCAAAACGAACGGGAGCTATTCCGTGTATTAGGGGGTGGAGGAGTTTGAACCCCTCCTCAACCCTTCAATCTTTACGCTTAAATCTGAAAGTTCTTTTAGAAGAGTTCTCCTTGAAACTCTTGTCTTGTATTTTACTTGTCTTGTAAAATACTTGTCTTGTATTTGAGCAAATATTTTAACTTTAGCATAAAGAGGAAGAGATTGAGGAGGAGACAGCTCCCCTCATGTACGGATTAATTTCTGTTCGTTTAAAGTTATAATGTTGCTTGCTATTTTCAGTTGAAAAAACTTCTTGTTTGTCTAATCTATCTTCTGGCCGTTTTTCAAATCATGCCAGGAAACCCTCCTCCAACCCCCTTTGCAAAGTTTCCCTCGGACCCGTCCTTCCAGAAAATCCCCCTCGCAGAAAATCTCCCCATGGAAAATTCACCTTTCCAGACGATCCCACCCCCACCCCAAAAAAAATCTCCATGGATTTCCAATAACAAAACTATATGCGAATAATGACCAAGTTGTGTAACTTACAGCCCTTTCCCCAGAGGCTCTGGGGAGTCATGTTGTTCCCAAAAACATATTTGTTACACCTTCCAACTATGTTGTAACAAACGGCAATCTTAACATTTTGATCCGATGTCTTTGGGCAAAAAGGGGGTGGGGAGGGGGGCTAGTTGCCCGCAATTGTTTTTGGTATCTAAAAAGGGCACTAGAAATTCTCATCTCCGTTCGAATGAGCCCTCTCCTAATCTTCTAGAACCATTGTTTTGATACGATCACACTTGGAGAAAAAACGACAAACAAATAAGCACACATCCATGATCTTTCTTCTGGCAAAAAAAAAAAACTTTACAAAATCCCGTATTTTTGTAGCTTGGAGCTTGAAACATCTACAAAAAGGCTCTTTGATATGCTCAATCTGATGGTATGTTTCTCAATAGATGACTTAATGTTTTTAGATGTTTTCTGGTGTTAAATCAGGCAAATTTTATCAGGCATGTAGCTTTTGATGGGTAACAATATACTTAATGAATTATATATATATATATATATATATATATATATATATATATATATATATATATATATATATATATATATATATATATATATATATATATATATATATATCAAAAAATATATTCAATTATATTCCTTAGGCCAATAGTAAGATGTTTGCCTATTTTGGGAGCGGATTTGTGGGAATGTTTCAAAAGAGCTAGAAACCCCTCTAAATGATGTCAGTTATGCTAAGCCTATGTCATTTTCAAGGGGTTTGGGGCTCTTTTCAAAGGTTTTTACAAATTTGTTTTCAAAATAACATCTTGTTATTAAAGACCAAGGAAAATAAAATAAACACTCCTAGAATGACAGTTTTTTTATCAGCAGAGAGTAGGCTATTTATTAGAAACATGTTTTTAAACTTTTGCAAATGGACTGTTTTATTTTTCAAGGCCCTATTTCGGGTTCAAAATGGAATTTTTCCATAAAGGATTATTGAACAATGAAAGAGCATAGGAAAGGGCATCGGGTGGTGTGTTCATGTCATCCTAGCTAAATTATTTTACCTATAAATGTTTTACCTAGCTAAATTATTTACCTTAACATCTCTGTAAAACAAAATAGGCTAGTATCATTAGAATTCTTATTTAGGCTATTAGTGTCTGACTTATTTAGGCTATAGTGTCTGACCATGGATGTTAAAGCAAAAATTTGAGATTTGCCAAGGACTAAAAAAGAGGCAATTAGACTTGTCCTAACCTAACCTTTGGAAGATAACATAATTGTGTTAATGAAGTATTATATTTTCATTGTATTTTGGTATCAAACAGTTCGTGGTAACGAACTGTAGTAAGGAGCGACCCGGCTCAATAGTAACCAAAACTCTAAAAAATGGAATTTGATATCAATAGCTACATTAAAAGAATCGCATTTTAATGCTGATTTTAAATATACAAGTTTCATCAAGTTTAGTCTTACCCATCAAAAGTTACGAGCCTGAGAAAATTTGTATTATTTAAGAAAATAGGGGGAAACACCCCCTAAAAGTCGTAGTCTTAGTGTCATTTTCGTAATCTTAACGAAAATGACACCATCAGATTCAGCGTATCAGAGAACCCTACTGTAGAAGTTTCAAGCTCCTATCTACAAAAATGTGGAATTTTGTATTTTTTGCCAGAAGACAAATCACGGGTGCGTGTTTATTTGTTTGTTTGTTTTTTTCCCCAGGGGTCATCGTATCGACCAAGTAGTCCTAGAATGTCGCAAGAGGGCTCATTCTAACGGAAATGAAAAGTTCTAGTGCCCTTTTTAAGTGACCAAGAAAATTGGAGGGCATCTAGGCCTCCTCCCACGCTCATTTGTTTCCCAAAGTCAACGGATCAAAATTTTGAGATAGCCATTTTGTTCAGCATAGTCGAAAACCATAATAACTATGTCTTTGGGGATGACTTACTCCCCCACAATCCCTGGGGGAGGGGCTGCAAGTTACAAACTTTGACCAGTGTTTACATATAGTAATGGTTATTGGGAGTGTACAGACGTTTTCAGGGGGATTTTATTTTGTTTGGGGATGGGGCTGAGGAGAGGGGGCTATGTTGGAGGATCTTTCCTTGGAGGAATCTGTCATGGGGGAAGAAAAATTCAATGAAAAGGGCGCAGGATTTTCTAGCATTACTATAAGAAAACAATGAAAAATAAACATGAAAACGTTTTTTCAAATGAAAGGAAGGAGTAGCATTGAAACTTAAAACGAACAGAGATTATTACGCATATGAGGGGTTCTAAAAATACTTTAGCATAAAGAGCGAGGTATTTAGGAGGAGATAAGTACCTCGCTCTTTATGCTAAAGTATTTTTAGTAATTTCAACTATTTATTCTACGGCCTTTCTGATTCAGGGGTCATTCTTAAAGAATTGGGACAAAACTTACGATTTAGTGTAAAGAGCGAGGTATTAACGAGGGTACAAACCCCCTCGTATACATAATAAAAATATAAGATTATGAAAGTTTGTTACGTAAGTTAATTCTTAAGTTACGTATATTTTTTACTAATAAAAACGTTCGTTAAAAATTATAAGTTCTAGTTGCCTTTTTAAGTAACCGAAAAATTGGAGGGCAACTAGACCTTCTCCACCCCTTATTTCTCAAAACCGTCTGATCAAAACTAAGAAAAAGCCATTTAGCCAAAAAAAGAATTAATATACAAATTTCATTTTAATAATTTATGTGCGGAGAGCCAAAACCAAACATGCATTAATTCAAAAACGTTCGGAAATTAAATAAAAAAAAAACTAATTTTTTTAGCTGAAAGTAAGGAGCGACATTAAAACGACATATAAACTCCGTATATGAAATGGGTTGTCCCCTCCGCAATCCCTCGCTCTTTACGCTAATGTTTGACTCTTTGCCACAATTCTACTTTTTAAAACAATTAAAAACTCGCTCCTTACTTTCAGCTAAAACAATTAGTTTTTTATTTATTTAATAACTCATAAGGATTGAGCATAAGAGAAATCAGTTCTGTTTAGATGAAGAACTTGAATGTTTTAGCTATAAAAGATTGCCTCATACTTGTTCTCCTGCACCACTTCAAAATTTGCCATTTCTTGAATTCAGCTTCAGAAGACAAATTTGTTGATAACCAGCCTAAATTCCATAGTCATTCAAGTTTGAGGGTTCTATATGCTGATTAAAAAACCAGCATCCTCAAAAGGTCCTGTCTAAGCATATATTTAATACTAGCTGACCCCTGCCACACATTGCTGTGGTGCTGCATGCCCTTGCAACACATGGAGTGTTGTGGAGTGTACCCTCACTTCTTAGATTTGTGTTTTTTTTTATTAGAAAAATGAATAAATCCTTACCCTGCTGAGCTTATAATTTCACCCCTTCCCCTTCCAAAGCAAGACATAGTCCTTAACTATATATAAAAATACAATAAAACTATATTGGTAAAATTTTCTCTTTGCAAAATGCAAAGTCTCTAGTAATCAGAACTATATTTCTTTGCATTTTATCAATTTCATGACAATGTTTCCAAACTGTCATGTTTATTCACCAATTAAGAGTGAGGTCCACAATGTCATAATAACTTCAGAGGTTAAATCCTTACCACTTTGAGATTAGACTCTCTCCACTTGAATGCAATTTATTGAAATTGACAGCATAGAAAAAAAACACAGGATAAAACTCTGGTGATGCTCTGCCAACACAAATAAAAGTAATTTTTGGAACAAGATAAGTTGCTAACAATCCTATCCTTTTGAACCTGACTTCATTTTTATGAATATGCTTGTTTTCGTTTGGAATCACAACCAAAGCTATATAGTGTCAAAATTAGCCATTTAAGAGTGAGAAGATTTAAAATTAGTCTTTCCACAAAAAGCAACTTGGATTTTAAGCAATGAAGGCCTTGGTTAGGGTAAAATAAAAAACAGCAACAAAAAACAAACACTGACAGAGAAGTTCATTCTCCCTCAGGTCACCTGGTGGTGCAGGGTAGCTCCATGTGGTGCAAAGAATAATTTTAGTTTGTTCAACATTTAATCTCCCAAGCATGCTAATGCACATTTTAATTGAAAATTGATATGCCAACCATTTTTTTTTTTTACAAAAAATTGATCCACCACAACTTTGCTACAATGCATGCCTTTTTGTGGAAAGACAATGAAAAGTAAAAAAAAAAAAAAACTGAAAGCTGAAATTTTAATGGGAATTTCAGGGAAGAAGATGCATAGCTGCCACTTACTCTAATGATTCCAACAGATTTCTGATTTGAATTCAACATTTATAGTTTCTTGTGTGACTTACTTTTACAGTGACCAGGAACAAAGCCGACAGAGAATCAGTTTAAGTCTCAAGACTAGATTTGAAGAATCTGTATCTGACATATGGACATCTAAATATTACCTGCTCACATGTTCTGTGGTAGGCACAACACTTGACTGGGTAGAGAATTTAAAGTGCCGAAACCCTATAGGCAAGTGTATTCTCCTGATGAGCCCTAGTGTTGGGTTGTTGCCTCTGAATTATTTGTATTTACTGTTTTTATTGTTTGGTAAATGACGACTTATACTTATTGACGACATGACTGCCTGTCCATGGATTATTCTTTATGGTTGATTGTGCATGGCTATGTTGTTTGACCTACGTGGTGGTATGGATGAGTAGGGTTAAGGCCTCATTCAAGTGCTGGTCCATATTAATCACTAATTTAGGAAAACAGTTTCCCCTTTCTCCTTCTATCTCCTTTCTTTCTTTTTTTTTCATGTGTTTGTGCTGCTGCATTTATGATTTCTCTTTTCGTTATATATATATATATATATATATATATATATATATATATATATATATATATATATATATATATATATATATATATATATATATATATATATATATATATATATATATATATATATATATATATCTTTATTCACAGGGACACAACTATGGAACAGCGGAGAATATTGTATATTCGCAAGTTTTACGTAGTAAAAACATATATATATATATATATATATATATATATATATATATATATATATATATATATATATATATATATATATATATATACTTACGCTTGGGAGAGGGCGCGAAGCGCCCCCACCAACTAGGTATATATATATATATATATATATATATATATATATATATATATATATATATATATATATATATATATATATCTATATATATATATATATATATATATATATATATATATATATATATATATATATATATATATGTATATATATATATATATATATATATATATATATATATGTATATATATATATATATATATATATATATATATATATATATATATATATATATATATATATATATATATATATATATATATATATATATATATATATATATATATATATATATATATTTAGAATCAGCATAAAAGCCAATTCTCAAAATATTTTGATCAGATGTCTTTGGGCAAAAATTGGACGGGGGAGGGGGGCTAGGTGCCTGCAATTGGTTTCTTAAAAGGGCATAATAACAGTTGTAATTTTATTCGTAAATGTTTGAAAAAAAAAATCAATGCCATTCCACTGATTCAAA
>NC_088863.1:26411310-26416310 GCF_032884065.1 Artemia franciscana | reverse complement strand
ATATATATATATTATATATATATATATATATATATATATATATATATATATATATATATATATATATATATATATATATATATATATATATATATATATATATATATATATATATATATATATATATATATATTTATTTATTTATTTGTAACCCATTAATAACAAAAATGTAAATAGTAGAGTAAAGCACATAGAAAAAGAGAATCACTAACTATGAAAAATGTATATATTTCGAAGACAGTGGAAAGGAAGAAGCTTATTTTTTCTACTATTCGAAAGATTACTACTTACCACGGCAACTTTTCTAAACACTTCATTCATCCCAAATTTTGACAGAATCTTTTCATTACTGTATCATGGAGGGAGAAAAACAAGAAATTGACAATGCTGGAAATACTGAATGCGCAAAGAAGAAATATTGTTGTTTAGCAGAGGATAAAACTCGGAAAGATATAGAACCGAATGGTCACAAAAAGCAGAAAATAATTTGTATAAAGCCTTAGGATTTCTCTGTTTACAACAATTCTCAATTAATCGACCTGAATTTTCATCCTTGAGTCGGAAATCAGCTAAGAGCGAAAAGATTGTAAATTGTTAGTAATATTGATGCCCCCCCCCCTCAAAAAAAAGGTAAAGGATACGGCATTAGACTTTACAATCCGTACCGGCGGCGCTGATCTCCGTTTCTTGGCCCTTCAGCCAGGAAGTGCAATAGGGGGTTGGGGCCAGCCATCCTGTGCTTTCGCACACCCTTCCTGTTTACCTTCCCCAGATTTCTCCAGGTACCATTTAGAGCTGGGTCGACTCTGGCTAAGCTTACAGAGTCACGCCACTGACCCCCGTCGCAAACTGAAGAATTGGGTACACTGGGATTCGAACCCGCGTCCTCTCAGACAAGGGATCCCGAATCCAGCGCACCACCCACTCGGCCAGGACGGCTTTTAAAAGGACCACCTAAAAGACGCCACAGAGGGGATTGAAAGTGATTTGTGTGTCAGAGGTGCTGCAAGTGAAGGGACGAAGAACTGAAAGTGAGGTACTTATACTTAGCGACATTTAAATCAAGCCCAATCCGGACAAAAGCTTCAGAAATGTAATTCATAGAATTAGAAAGGCTATCTTCTACTCCTGTTAAAAACAAGGAGGTCATTAGCATATGCTAGGTACGAACATTAGACAACACAGAAAAATATGTTGGAGGCGTGTTATTGATTACATGAGACATGCAGATTTTCAATAAACTAGGTGATAGAACACCACCATACCCTTTCCGAAATGGTATTACTTTTTTCAAAAATCGAAGCATTAGCTTTAAGGAAAGAAGAAGGGAACCAATACCTCAGCAATAAAATCATAGAAAGATTAATCCCTTTCGTAAATAGTGAATGAAAAAGCTGGAAGTAGTTAATAGAATCAAAAGCTTAGGAATGTCAAGAGTGCAAAGATGAATAGTTTTGACATTTTGAGAAGTATCCAAAAAAGAGACGAAATAATCCGGTGAGTATAACGGCATTCAACCCTAGGCTAACAAGAGTTAAGAGCTCATATGGCACTTGTGACGAGGTAAGAAGAGCTAAGAGCCAAGAGCTCATATGGTATGAGCTCTAACAAAATTCTAAGAACCAATAGATTGATCTAAAAGGAAAATCAGAGGCTTAATGCCGGTCAGGATTTAAAATAAGAGCTCTGAGTCACGATGTCCTTCTAAATATAAAATTCATTAAGATCCGATCACCCACTCGTTAGTTATAAATACCTAATTTTTTTCTAATTTTTCCTCTCCCTTTAGTCCCCCCAGATGGTCGAATCTGGAAAACGACTTTATCAGTCAGTTTGTGCAGCTCCCTGACACGCCTACCAATTTTCATCGTCCTAGCACGTCTAGAAGCACCAAACTCGCCAAATCACTGAACCCTCCACCCAACTCCCCCAAAAAGAGTAAATCCGGAACGGTTACGTCAATCACGCATCAAGGACATTTGCTTATTCTATCCACCAAGCTTCATCCCGATTCCTCCACTCCGAATGTTTTCCCCAGATTTTCCCCTTCACTCCCCCCCAATGTCAAAAGACCTGGTCGGGATTTGAAATAAGAGCTCTGAGACATGAATTCCTTCTAAATATCAAATTTCATTAAGATCTGATCACCTATTCATAAGATAAAAATACCCCATTTTCACGTTTTCCAAGAATTCCGGTTTCCCCCCCTCCAACTCCCCCCAATGTCACAGGATCTGGTCGGAAGTTAAAATTAGAGCTTTAAAGCACAATATCCTTCTAAATAAAATTTAGAATTTAAATCAAATTTCATTAAGATCTGGTCACCCTTTCTAAAGTTACAAATACATCATTTTTTCAAATTACCCCTCCCTCCCCCCAACTCCACCAAAGAGAGCAGATCCGGTCGGTTATGTCAGTCACGTATCTTAGACAGGTTTTTATTCTTCCCATCCAGTTTCATCCTGATCTCTCCGCTTCAAGTATTTTCTAAGATTTCCGGTCGCCCCCCAAACTGCCCCCCCCCCCAATGGTGCTGGATCCGGTTGAGGTTTAAAATAAGAGATTTGAGTTACGAGGTCCTTCTAAATATGGAGTTTCATGAAGATCCGATCACTTTTTCGTAAGTTAAAAATACGTCATCTTTTCTAATTTTTCAGAATTACCCTCCCCCAAATTCCCCCAAATAGAGCGGATCCGTTCCAGTTATGTCAATCACATATCCAAGACTTCTGCTTATTTTTCCCACCAAGTTTCATCCCGATTTCTCCAATCTAAGCTTTTTCCATGATTTTAGGTTCCCCCACTCCATATTCCCCCCAATGTCACCAGATGCGGTCGGGATTTAAAATAAGAAGCTTTGAGACACGATAGCCTTCTAAATATCAAATTTAATTGAGATCCAATCACCCGTTCGTAAGTTAAAAATACCCTTATTTTTTCTAATTTTTCCGAATTAACCCCTCCCCCCCGCCAACTACCCCAAAGAGAGCGATCCGTTCCGGTTATGTCAATCATGTATCTAGGACTTGTGCTTATTTTTCCCACCAAGTTTCATCCCGATCCCTTCACTCTTAAGTGTTTTCCAAGATTTTAGGTTCCCCCCTCCTAACTCCCCCCCCCCCCAATGTCACCAGATCTGGTCGGGATTTAAAATAACAGCTCTGAGACACGATATCCTTCCAAACATCAAATTTCATTAAGATCTGATCAACCGTTCCTAAGTTAAAAATGCTTCATTTTTTTCGAATTAACACCCCCCCCCCCCAGATGGTCAAATCGGGAAAACGACTATTTCTATTTTGATCCGGTCCGGTCTCTGATACGCCTGCCAAATTTCATCGTCCTAGATTACCTGGAAGTGCCTAAAGTAGCAAAACCGGGAGCGACAGACAGACCGACAGAATTTGCGATTGCTATATGTCACTTGGTTAATACCAAGTGCCATAAAAACCAAGCTGATTCTGTCCAGAATCTATCCCAGATGTAATGTGTGGAAGCAGACATATATGGTTGTGGAAGATTCCACTTAACCAATTTAAATAATTAGATTTTATTTTTAGCGTCCTCGGCGCTTTAAGTTTGACTGTTGCATCAGAATGTTGACTGCTATTGCAAACCCTAGTATTTGATAATTTTGACGATTTTTTTTAGGGACAGACTTACAGATAATGGCAGTGAGGAACCCCCCCCCCCCCCCCCCTGTAAAATTTTTCTGATACCCATCAACTCTTGGAGCTATGTCTGCTATTGGTCAGGGTTCTCTCCATGTTCAAGCATTGTCGTTTTCCCAGACTTAAAAAAAAACTCCCCCCCCCAAAAAAAAACATAAAAAAATCCCGTCTTGTGGCTATTAGTATGTCTTGTGCCACAGCAGTTGCGGTGTTTTCTCTTTCTTTTACTTTGCTTTGTTTTTAACATCCAAATATATTCATTAGGGCCGTACACTTTCGAACGAAAAAAATACCACTCATGCAAAAAAATCAGTCGATTTAGATAATAAACTGCCATATTAACCAATAGCACTTATGTGGCTAAATACTCTAAAACCCATTTGGCTTCTTCCAACTTCATAATCACCAATACAAGTACTAGAGTATGGCGACGATATGTTGTTTATCTTTTGTCATATTGTGGTTTTGCTGGGTCAATTTTCATTTTTTTTATAAAAATTATTTTTATAAAATTATAATTTTAATAATAATTAGTAAAAATAATAAAAACAAATTATAATTATAATAAAAATTATAATTATATTTTATAAGTCAATTTTTATTTCCGGGTGAACTGAGTATTTACGTGCTTTGTTATGACCAGCCCCTGGCTTAAAAAGTAAATGCATTTGAAAAAAGACATAATTTTCAAATTTAAAGGAAGTGTACTATTGCTTGCGTGACACAAGGGCCTACTCTTTTAAAATTAAGGTTTGGAGAATTGAAAAAAAAAATGTTGCCTTATTTTGAACTCAGCTTTATGTGTTTATTATCTTACTGTAATTCAGAAGGTATTTAATACTTGGCTGTGATTGTTGAATCATTTTTTAACTCTTGTAATCATCATCATCACCATTTTTATTTATAACCCATCACAAAAACTGGGCAGAAAGCCCAAAAAAGACAGAAAAATCAAGAAAAAACAAAAAAGAGACAACAGAAATAAAAACATACTTTTGATAACTACAAACAAGGGACAAACAGAAATGATCAAGGATGGAAAGACTTCTGGTATTCGGTAGAGAAATGACAAATACTCTTCTTAATAACCCCAGCTGGATTTACCAATTGACACTTTCTTTGCACAAAAGAGTTACTTTTCCAAGTTGGATGTTCGATTAAATGCTTTGCAAATTTAAGTAAAGGAGGTGAACTTGCTTTCTCTTGCCATAATTATGGAAAGACCAAAGAGGAGCAAGGGCAAGTAAGTGAGTAACTGTTTGGCTGTTATATAACTGAGAACGGTGAACTCTACCTAGATACGAAACCTTTGAAGCCAGGGAGGCATAC
>NC_088863.1:26356138-26411210 GCF_032884065.1 Artemia franciscana | reverse complement strand
TATATAGTGTCAAAATTAGCCATTTAAGAGTGAGAAGATTTAAAATTAGTGTTTCCACAAAAAGCAACTTGGATTTTAAGCAATGAAGGCCTTGGTTAGGGTAAAATAAAAAATAGCAACAAAAAACAAACACTGACAGAGAAGTTCATTCTCCCTCAGGTCACCTGGTGGTGCAGGGTAGCTCCATGTGGTGCAATGGATAATTTTAGTTTGTTCAACATTTAATCTCCCAAGCATGCTAATGCACATTTTAATTGAAAATTGATATGCCAACCATTTTTTTTTTTACAAAAAATTGATCCACCATAACTTTGCTAAAATGCATGCCTTTTTGTGGAAAGACAATGAAAAGTAAAAAAAAAAAACTGAAAGCTGAAATTTTAATGGGAATTTCAGGGAAGAAGATGCATAGCTGCCACTTACTCTAATGATTCCAACAGATTTCTGATTTGAATTCAACATTTATAGTTTCTTGTGTGACTTACTTTTACAGTGACCAGGAACAAAGCCGACAGAGAATCAGTTTAAGTCTCAAGACTAGATTTGAAGAATCTGTATCTGACATATGGACATCTAAATATTACCTGCTCACATGTTCTGTGGTAGGCACAACACTTGACTGGGTAGAGAATTTAAAGTGCCGAAACCCTATAGGCAAGTGTATTCTCCTGATGAGCCCTAGTGTTGGGTTGTTGCCTCTGAATTATTTGTATTTACTGTTTTTATTGTTTGGTAAATGACGACTTATACTTATTGACGACATGACTGCCTGTCCATGGATTATTCTTTATGGTTGATTGTGCATGGCTATGTTGTTTGACCTACGTGGTGGTATGGATGAGTAGGGTTAAGGCCTCATTCAAGTGCTGGTCCATATTAATCACTAATTTAGGAAAACAGTTTCCCCTTTCTCCTTCTATCTCCTTTCTTTCTTTTTTTTTCATGTGTTTGTGCTGCTGCATTTATGATTTCTCTTTTCGTTATATATATATATATATATATATATATATATATATATATATATATATATATATATATATATATATATATATATATATATATATATATATATATATATATATATATATATATATATATATATATATATATATATATATATATATATATATATATATATATATATATATATATATATATATATATATATATATATATATATATATATATATATATATATATATATATATATATATATATATATCTTTATTCACAGGACACAGGGACACAACTACAATGGAACAGCGGAGAATATTGTATATTCGCAAGTTTTACGTAGTTAAAAACATATATATATATATATATATATATATATATATATATATATATATATATATATATATATATATATATATATATATATATATATATATATATATATATATACTTACGCGCGCGCGGGAGCTTGGGAGGGGGCGCGAAGCGCCCCCACCAACTAGGTGTATATATATATATATATATATATATATATATATATATATATATATATATATATATATCTATATATATATATATATATATATATATATATATATATATATATATATATATATATATATATATATATATATATATATATATATATATATTTATGTGTGTATATATATATATATATATATATATATATATATATATATATATATATATATATATATATATGTATATATATATATATATATATATATATATATATATATATATATATATATATATATATATATATATATATATATATATATATATATATATATATATATATATTTAGAATCAGCATAAAAGCCAATTCTCAAAAATATTTTGATCAGATGTCTTTGGGCAAAAATTGGACGGGGGAGGGGGGCTAGGTGCCTGCAATTGGTTTCTTAAAAGGGCATAATAACAGTTGTAATTTTATTCGTAAATGTTTGAAAAAAAAAATCAATGCCATTCCACTGATTCAAACTGAGAATACAGAGACCCATCTATACCAGCTAGATAAAAAATAAACACAAGTGTTTGACTTCTTTTATAAACAATTCTTCGAAAATCTATTCTTCGTAAATGATTACTCCGACCGTTGAAGGAATATTTCGACTCATATACTTAGTTTTAAGTATATACTTATATGAACCTTTATTAAAGCTCTAAAGTGTTTGGCCTTTATTTGATGTTTTAGGATGAACAGAAGAGGTGATGTGTCAGATAATGCAGAGCTTTAATTAGATGAAAATAGGCAGTAAAGTGGCCACCATTTGCTCACGAAAATCCAAAATTTAAGTTAATAATTTTTGCATTTCTCATACATTTACTTTCTATTGTACAAATCCCTAAAAAACAACAATGTCGAAAAACCACTCTGCCTAGCAAAATAAGCAACCCCCCCCCAAAAAAAAACAAAAAAACAGACGGCCAAAAAAAGTAATGACATCAATTTATTCGCCTTAGTGCCATAGCAAGACTCGAAAACAAATTTTTGACAGTTTAAAGAAGTGTATGTTTTCTTTTCAATTTCGTTTCGACAGCACAATCCTGAAATATCATTTCGACAGCCTAAAGAAGATAGGATTTTAAATTTCTACTCCTTGTTATTACGAAATGAAGGTTTTTGCCTCCCAGTTGTCTTTTGTGGTAATACGGACATATTCCCTTGATAAACCTAAATTTAATTAAATGCTCTTCGGCGGTATGCGTCATTAGATTAGCTACACTTTCTAGAGCTACATGTTGATATATTATTTTCGCTCATTTTCTTCTGATTTTTCACACACTTTCTTTATTTTTAAACTTGGTGTCTGCGAAGTGCAAAAACTGCATACCTGTATGGAACTTTTTTTTGCATTAACATCCGTGATTTACTTATTTTTTCAAGACGTATATATATATATATATATATATATATATATATATATATATATATATATATATATATATATATATATATATATATATATATATATATATATATATATATATACTAGCTGTTGGGGTGGCGCTTCGCGCCAACCCCCAAGCCCCCCTGCGCGCGTAAGTCGTTACGCGCCATATTAGTTACGCGCCAATGTAGTTGTGTCCCTGTGTCCTGTGTTTTTTTTGCATTAACATCCGTGATTTACTTATTTTTTCAAGACGTATATATATATATATATATATATATATATATATATATATATATATATATATATATATATATATATATATATATATATATATATATATATATATATATATATATATATATATATATATATATATATATATATATATATATATATATATATATATATATATATATATATATATATATATATACTAGCTGTTGGGGTGGCGCTTCGCGCCAACCCCCAAGCCCCCCCGCGCGCGTAAGTCGTTACGCGCCATATTAGTTACGCGCCAATGTAGTTGTGTCCCTGTGTCCCACCTGTGAATATATATATATATATATATATATATATATATATATATATATATATATATATATATATATATATATATATATATATATATATATATATATATATATATATATATATATATATATATATATATATATATATATATATATATATATATATATATATATATATATATATATATATATATATATATATATATATATACTAGCTGTTGGGGTGGCGCTTCGCGCCAACCCCCAAGCCCCCCCGCGCGCGTAAGTCGTTACGCGCCATATTAGTTACGCGCCAATGTAGTTGTGTCCCTGTGTCCCACCTGTGAATATATATATATATATATATATATATATATATATATATATATATATATATATATATATATATATATATATATATATATATATATATATATATATATATATATATATATGTTGCATATAAATAGATTGTCAGGTTTACTGACTCTTGAACATGCAACATATAATTGTCCATGGGAAAAACAATCCGTATTCAGATCTATACCTCATTATTCTAATGATGTGTCCCTGTGTCCCGGTCGTCATTTATATTCCCTGTGTCCCGGTCGTCATTTGTGTCCCGGTGTCCCAATTTGTAATTTCTCTTTGAGTGTCCTGGTCGTCATTTATATTCCCTGTGTCCCGGTGTCCTGGTCGTCATTTGTGTCCACACACACACAGACAATTTATATATATATATATATATATATATATATATATATATATATATATATATATATATATATATATATATATATATATATATATATATATATATATATATATATATATATATATTTATTTATATATATATATATATATATATATATATATATATATATATATATATATATATATATATATATATATATATTTATTTATTTATTTGTAACCCATTAATAACAAAAATGTAAATAGTAGAGTAAAGCACATAGAAAAAGAGAATCACTAACTATGAAAAATGTATATATTTCGAAGACAGTGGAAAGGAAGAAGCTTATTTTTTCTACTATTCGAAAGATTACTACTTACCACGGCAACTTTTCTAAACACTTCATTCATCCCAAATTTTGACAGAATCTTTTCATTACTGTATCATGGAGGGAGAAAAACAAGAAATTTACAATGCTGGAAATACTGAATGCGCAAAGAAGAAATATTGTTGTTTAGCAGAGGATAAAACTCGGAAAGATATAGAACCGAATGGTCACAAAAAGCAGAAAATAATTTGTATAAAGCCTTAGGATTTCTCTGTTTACAACAATTCTCAATTAATCGACCTGAATTTTCATCCTTGAGTCGGAAATCAGCTGAGAGCGAAAAGATTGTAAATTGTTAGTAATATTGATGCCCCCCCCCCCCCAAAAAAAAGGTAAAGGATACGGCATTAGACTTTACAATCCGTACCGGCGGCGCTGATCTCCGTTTCTTGGCCCTTCAGCCAGGAAGTGCAATAGGGGGTTGGGGGCCAGCCATCCTGTGCTTTCGCACACCCTTCCTGTTTACCTTCCCCAGATTTCTCCAGGTACCATTTAGAGCTGGGTCGACTCTGGCTAAGCTTACAGAGTCACGCCACTGACCCCCGTCGCAAACTGAAGAATTGGGTACACTGGGATTCGAACCCGCGTCCTCTCAGACAAGGGATCCCGAATCCAGCGCACCAACCCACTCGGCCAGGACGGCTTTTAAAAGGACCACCTAAAAGACGCCACAGAGGGGATTGAAAGTGATTTGTGTGTCAGAGGTGCTGCAAGTGAAGGAGACGAAGAACTGAAAGTGAGGTACTTATACTTAGCGACATTTAAATCAAGCCCAATCCGGACAAAAGCTTCAGAAATGTAATTCATACAATTAGAAAGGCTATCTTTACTCCTGTTAAAAACAAGGAGGTCATTAGCATATGCTAGGTACGAACATTAGACAACACAGAAAAATATGTTGGAGGCGTGTTATTGATTACATGAGACATGCAGATTTTCAATAAACTAGGTGATAGAACACCACCATACCCTTTCCGAAATGGTATTACTTTTTTCAAAAATCGAAGCATTAGCTTTAAGGAAAGAAGAAGGGAACCAATACCTCAGCAATAAAATCATAGAAAGATTAATCCCTTTCGTAAATAGTGAATGAAAAAGCTGGAAGTAGTTAATAGAATCAAAAGCTTAGGAATGTCAAGAGTGCAAAGATGAATAGTTTTGACATTTTGAGAAGTATCCAAAAAAGAGACGAAATAATCCGGTGAGTATAACGGCATTCAACCCTAGGCTAACAAGAGTTAAGAGCTCATATGGCACTTGTGACGAGGTAAGAAGAGCTAAGAGCCAAGAGCTCATATGGTATGAGCTCTAACAAAATTCTAAGAACCAATAGATTGATCTAAAAGGAAAATCAGAGGCTTAATGCCGGTCAGGATTTAAAATAAGAGCTCTGAGTCACGATGTCCTTCTAAATATAAAATTCATTAAGATCCGATCACCCACTCGTTAGTTATAAATACCTAATTTTTTTCTAATTTTTCCTCTCCCTTTAGTCCCCCAGATGGTCGAATCTGGGAAAACGACTTTATCAAGTCAGTTTGTGCAGCTCCCTGACACGCCTACCAATTTTCATCGTCCTAGCACGTCTAGAAGCACCAAACTCGCCAAATCACTGAACCCTCCACCCAACTCCCCCAAAAAGAGTAAATCCGGAACGGTTACGTCAATCACGCATCAAGGACATTTGCTTATTCTATCCACCAAGCTTCATCCCGATTCCTCCACTCCGAATGTTTTCCCAGATTTTCCCCTTCATTCCCCCCAATGTCAAAAGACCTGGTCGGGATTTGAAATAAGAGCTCTGAGACATGAATTCCTTCTAAATATCAAATTTCATTAAGATCTGATCACCTATTCATAAGATAAAAATACCCCATTTTCACGTTTTCCAAGAATTCCGGTTTCCCCCCTCCAACTCCCCCCAATGTCACAGGATCTGGTCGGAAGTTAAAATTAGAGCTTTAAAGCACAATATCCTTCTAAATAAAATTTAGAATTTAAATCAAATTTCATTAAGATCTGGTCACCCTTTCGTAAGTTACAAATACATCATTTTTTCAAATTACCCCTCCCTCCCCCCAACTCCACCAAAGAGAGCAGATCCGGTCCGGTTATGTCAGTCACGTATCTTAGACAGGTTTTTATTCTTCCCATCCAGTTTCATCCTGATCTCTCCGCTTCAAGTATTTTCTAAGATTTCCGGTCGCCCCCCAAACTGCCCCCCCAATGGTGCTGGATCCGGTTGAGGTTTAAAATAAGAGATTTGAGTTACGAGGTCCTTCTAAATATACGTCATCTTTTCTAATTTTTCAGAATTACCCTCCCCCAAATTCCCCCAAATAGAGCGGATCCGTTCCAGTTATGTCAATCACATATCCAAGACTTCTGCTTATTTTTCCCACCAAGTTTCATCCCGATTTCTCCAGTCTAAGCTTTTTCCATGATTTTAGGTTCCCCCACTCCATATTCCCCCCAATGTCACCAGATCCGGTCGGGATTTAAAATAAGAGCTTTGAGACACGATAGCCTTCTAAATATCAAATTTAATTGAGATCCAATCACCCGTTCGTAAGTTAAAAATACCTTATTTTTTCTAATTTTTCCGAATTAACCCCTCCCCCCGCCAACTACCCCAAAGAGAGCGGATCCGTTCCGGTTATGTCAATCATGTATCTAGGACTTGTGCTTATTTTTCCCACCAAGTTTCATCCCGATCCCTTCACTCTTAAGTGTTTTCCAAGATTTTAGGTTCCCCCCTCCTAACTCCCCCCCCAATGTCACCAGATCTGGTCGGGATTTAAAATAACAGCTCTGAGACACGATATCCTTCCAAACATCAAATTTCATTAAGATCTGATCAACCGTTCCTAAGTTAAAAATGCTTCATTTTTTTCGAATTAACACCCCCCCCCAGATGGTCAAATCGGGAAAACGACTATTTCTATTTTGATCCGGTCCGGTCTCTGATACGCCTGCCAAATTTCATCGTCCTAGATTACCTGGAAGTGCCTAAAGTAGCAAAACCGGGAGCGACAGACAGACCGACAGAATTTGCGATTGCTATATGTCACTTGGTTAATACCAAGTGCCATAAAAACCAAGCTGATTCTGTCCAGAATCTATCCCAGATGTAATGTGTGGAAGCAGACATATATGGTTGTGGAAGATTCCACTTAACCAATTTAAATAATTAGATTTTATTTTTAGCGTCCTCGGCGCTTTAAGTTTGACTGTTGCATCAGAATGTTGACTGCTATTTGCAAACCCTAGTATTTGATAATTTTGACGATTTTTTTTAGGGACAGACTTACAGATAATGGCAGTGAGGAACCCCCCCCCCCTGTAAAATTTTTCTGATACCCATCAACTCTTGGAGCTATGTCTGCTATTGGTCAGGGTTCTCTCCATGTTCAAGCATTGTCGTTTTCCCAGACTTAAAAAAAAAACTCCCCCCCCAAAAAAAAACATAAAAAAATCCCGTCTTGTGGCTATTAGTATGTCTTGTGCCACAGCAGTTACGGTGTTTTCTCTTTCTTTTACTTTGCTTTGTTTTTAACATCCAAATATATTCATTAGGCCGTACACTTTCGAACGAAAAAAATACCACTCATGCAAAAAAAATCAGTCGATTTAGATAATAAACTGCCATATTAACCAATAGCACTTCTGTGGCTAAATACTCTAAAACCCATTTGGCTTCTTCCAACTTCATAATCACCAATACAAGTACTAGAGTATGGCGACGATATGTTGTTTATCTTTTGTCATATTGTGGTTTTGCTGGGTCAATTTTCATTTTTTTTATAAAAATTATTTTTATAAAATTATAATGTTATAATAATTAATAAAAATAATAAAAACAAATTATAATTATAATAAAAATTATAATTATATTTTATAAGTCAATTTTTATTTCCGGGTGAACTGAGTATTTACGTGCTTTGTTATGACCAGCCCCTGGCTTAAAAAGTAAATGCATTTGAAAAAAGACATAATTTTCAAATTTAAAGGAAGTGTACTATTGCTTGCGTGACACAAGGGCCTACTCTTTTAAAATTAAGGTTTGGAGAATTGAAAAAAAAATGTTGCCTTATTTTGAACTCAGCTTTATGTGTTTATTATCTTACTGTAATTCAGAAGGTATTTAATACTTGGCTGTGATTGTTGAATCATTTTTTAACTCTTGTAATCATCATCATCACCATTTTATTTATAACCCATCACAAAAACTGGGCAGAAAGCCCAAAAAAGACAGAAAAATCAAGAAAAAACAAAAAAGAGACAACAGAAATAAAAACATACTTTTGATAACTACAAACAAGGGACAAACAGAAATGATCAAGGATGGAAAGACTTCTGGTATTCGGTAGAGAAATGACAAATACTCTTCTTAATAACCCCAGCTGGCTTTACCAATTGATACTTTCTTTGCAGAAAAGAGTTAATTGTCCAAGTTGGAAGTTCAATTAAATACTTTGCAAATTTAAAGTAAAGGAGATGAACTTGCTTTCTCTTGCCACAATTAAGGAAAGACCTAAGAGGAGCAAGGGCAAGTAAGTGAGGTACTGCTAGGCTATTATATAACTGAGAACGGTGAACTCTACCTAGATACGAAACCTTTGAAGCCAGGGAGGCATACGCAGCCTGGATCTTACTGGCATAATTTTTAATTGCCAGGTTTACAGTTTCTTGCAGGTTTGCTCCAATAAGCATGCCCAGGTAAGTAAGGCTGCTAGCAAAAGGAACCTCAGAGCCGGACATACTTATTGAGTTTCTATTCCCTTTATAGTTGAACGGTCAAAAAATATAATGTATGTCAAAAATTTTTAAAATAATTTTACTAATAACACAAATGCACTATTTTTGTAATGTGAGTAACGGTGTAGTCCTGTCTAGATAAAAATGCTAAAAAATAAGACGACTCCTAACTTAATGAACAGCTCGCAGTAAAATTTGCTTGTTGAATTGAATCTGTCATTATGTTGTGTTTCCCGAAAGAAAGAAAAAGAACTGATTGAACTTTCGCAAATAAACTTTCTCTGATAGAATAATTATAGATGATTCTAACGTAATAATGTAAGGTTTTGATTTTTTTTTTTTTTTGCTCTATAGAATTAATTCAAATATTGCATCAATGATAATTCTCATCTGATATTGACTACATACATTCAGAAATTGAACTTTTGTTGCAATCCAAGAACTTCCAGAACCCCCAGTCCTTAGTCATTTGTCTTATTTATGATTTTACCTTTTTTTTTCCAGGATGAACAAAGTTTTGAAGTTGCAGCATCTACCGACGCAGGTTTCAGCTAGTGATGATCATGATGTTACGAATGAGTTTATAAGTGATTGTGTAGATAACATTATGGAGAAAGTGGTAAGTTTAACCTGTTTTTTCATTTAATTATGTGCAATCTAATACTATTAAACCTCAAGGCCCGGATCGACTAGGTGCGGGGCCTGGAAATTGTGAAGGTGGCAATGTAATTCGACCAGTCGGGCAGCAACCTCCCAATAAATTACATTTTTTGGCTACCTTTTCTGCGGTGAATACATACAACGTTGAAGGATCCCAATGACCTATAATTAACGCTTGCATAGTTTACGGCTTCTTTCTAGGTTTTTACTGGATATTGCAGCTCAGTTCGTTTGCATCGAAGATTGCGATGCTGTTGTTCTTAAAACGTAATATTTCTTCCTTCTTTACTTTTATTTTTGATACGTTCTGACACTTGCTTTTGGGTGTCTGCTGACCCTACAATCCTTTGTTCTTCGCTTTCATTTGTGAAACGTTCTGATTCCCCCTGCTTCTTGAAATTCCACTGCCGCTCATCTTCTCGCTGCATATTTTTTTGTTCTCACGGCTGTATATCTTCTAACCACGTATTTATTTGTTCTTCATTTTCGTTTTTGAGTCGGTGTAATTCTCCCTGCCACTTTTCTTTTAACCGCATATATCTTTGTTCTTCAATTTTGTTTTTTACTCGTTGTATTGTCGTTTTCGCAACTATTCTACATACATATGTCTTTGTTCTTTATTTTCATTTATCATTGTTTCAAATATTTTTTTAATGCCCTTTGCCTAAGCTGCTCGGATTGTTCTTGTCACTTTTGATGGTCTAGGTTGTTCATTTTCACTTGTGCATTTACATTTCTGAGGTCGTTCTCTTGATCTTGTCTCATTCGATGGTCCAGTTTGTTTATTTTGAGTTTACGTTATTGTCCTCTAGATATTATGAAACTACTAAAAATGCCTTTTGAAATTTAAATCACCGGATATGAATACATGAATTTACATATTTCTCTTATGGTTTTGTAACTTCTTCTAAAATTATTGGAAAATCTATTTTTCCTGCGTCTTCACTTTCAATCAACATAATTATTAAACTGTTTAATCTATCCTGATTTATTGTTGATATAAGATAGTTTTCATCGTTTTTAGCCTGGAAAATGACCTGTCTCCAGAAGCAATATTTACTGGCATTGTTAAGGATATTTCACAAGTTAAGAAAAAATTTGCTCATGTATGATCACATAAAATAAATAAATATATTCGCAAATTTGATGGCAGGCCGTTAAGCCTCTACAAAACAAAAATCTTAATTTGCATTTCTTCTAAATTTGCATAAGGAGAAAATGTCACTTGAATAATATTCATCAACTTCCTTCTTGAATGTCCGTAGGTTTGTGGAGCAGATTACTCTTTCTGGTAAGTTGTTCCAATGCTGAACAACTCGGTTGCGGAAAGTCCATCGGCCCATGTCCTTGTAAAAACGTTCCATACTCACTTTGTACTGATGTCCTCGGAGATGATTTTTATTGAACTGCACGATTCTCTGGGCTGGTACGTTATCATAGGCTCCATTGCAGAGCTTGTACATTTCAATAAGATCACCACGGTGGAATCTATAGGCGAGGGTTGGGATTTCAAGCTTTCTAAGCCGCTCTTCGTAGGGAAGGAAGCGTAATGTATGATGTATGATGAATGCTCCAAAAGAGTAAAAGTCATGACATTAGTTGACTGAACTTGCGAGCAAACTAGGCTTTTCAAACCGTGACATTACAATCAACATTGATCCCAGACCATTCACACTTTTTTGCTTTTTTGTGTGTCTGTGTGTGTTTTTTTGTTTTTACCAACAGTTTTGACTGTGGTTTCGCTTTCGCTTAATACTGCCAGAGCTTAAGCTAGCCCTTTGTTAAGGAGGAAAATAAATAATAAAGTTGACAAGTATCTTATAACTAATTATATATAGCACTAATAAAATATTAGAAGAACTAATTACAGAGGCTCAAAACCAGTTTGTGTGCCAAACTAATTTCCAAGGAAATGTGCCAAATGAGTTACTAGTTGTGTTTCTGGTAGTTATAACCTGTCCAATAACTAATCATGTACAGCACTAATTAAAATATTGGAAGGACTCATTACAAAGGCTCGATACAAAACATTGTCCTGGTCTATCATCTCCATATATACGACGTTGATTTTTTTTTTCACATACCACACTGTCTTTCTTTGACCAAACGATTAAGATTTTCAATTGGGATAAGTCCTTTATTAGACAGTGAAAAAACAAATACAAAAGTTCTGAATATTTTGAAGACACAGTCGGTCTTCATCATCAGCAGAAATACTAAAGTATTGTAATTAACAAATATATTTATACAGAAAAAAATTTAATAACTTCCGGATCACTAAATGTTCACTAAAGTCTTGAGTTCCTTTAATCTTGCTTAAATTTATGTTGAATTCTTAATAGGGTTGGCACAATCTTCCTCTTCTAATTGTAAAGGAAATGTTGCTAAATTTATAATTCTTAGTTAAGTTGGTACAATCTTCTTCATTTTCAATTGTAAGCGGAAGGTTACTGAATTTATAGTTTTCCTGATCAATTTTCCCCATATATACGACGTTCAATTCAACGTCGTAAATATGGGGATGATAGACCAGGAAAATGTTATGAGAGGATTACACAAGGGACCTCTTGTTGACGCTGTTTAGCCAATTCTGTTCCGAATTTCCTAAAAACTAACTCATAATAGGATCCTTTGACAGTTTTTGACCTTCTAAAATGTGTAAAACCGCAGCATATTCAGAGTCTAGCATTATTGTTACCATTACCGTGCTGACAGAGATTCCGCGTATTTTCTGAATATCTTCTTAGCAAAATATACAATTTGCTAATTAATAGTGAATCAGGGATGTTCAAGAGGCTCATAGACTTCAGTTTTTTTTGTTAGAGTCAGACCAGATTTACTGGGGGGGGGATAAATTGGAAATTAGGGTAATCTTGCGTGACATTTTTCAATTTTTCATCGAAGACCCTTCTGATCAAGTTTAGAGACCACCCCTCCTTTGTGCAGGTATGACAAAAACCATAACCTTGACAATATCCTTAATAGTATAAAAGAAAAAGTCAGGAAAAAGTTTTTATATTAGTCCCATCTAATATAAAATACTATACAGTGAAATATATTAGACTATACATTACAATAAAATGTAGTTTCTATTTACGCACAATATGTTATATACAGAGTTGGACTATGGTGTTGTTCTTTCTTTAGGTGTGTGGAAGCTTTAGCATTCCTTTCGGCCAAGACAGCATACTTCAGGGAAATTGGGTAAACAGCTAAAAAAGAGAAGACTGCGACCAGTTTTAGGACATAACCTCGATATGTAGCCTTATCGGTACTGCCTATACTATAAGTATAATTTCCTGTATTGTCTGTAGTTAAGGACTCAGCTCTCTTTTTTTCACTTCGTTTTCGGCATAGCTAGTTCGTTTCTAACAAATTATTAAATTTTCGTCTTGTTGCAACGCCTATAGATAGTGCATTTTGCCGAATTTTATCGCAAAATAATGTGAAACTGAGTTGGTCGGTAGACCCAGGGACGACTTTGATTATCTTAAGTTTGCTCTTGAAGTTTATTGTTTGTTTTGCTATGCTTAGAGGATCTATTTTCGACTGCAAGCCTCAATTGAACTGAAAGTATGCTGGTCATGAAAACCCGTAAGCAATTAAATACGGGAGATTCAAAATACATGCAACCTAAAAGATTATTATCGTTGCAAAAAGCCAAAAGACTTAACACTGGAAGGAGTTCCCTTAGTCTTTTATTTGTAATCTCTCCGTCTTCTTCATTCTTTTACTTCAGAACAGACAGTACTGTTCCCATTTGAAAGGTTTTTGTAAGTATTCTAATTGTTTTAATCTTCATTCGAGTATTTCTTGTTGGTTTGTTACCCACCTTAATTAAATGCTTTGTTGTAGAAATTTAATATGCTAGGAGTGAAGCTTATTTAGGCTTTTAAAGTCCCCTTTGTTTTCAAACTGTGATATTGTATTAAATACAGTTTTGTTGAAACTTTGAAACGAAGAGGTTATTAAGATTGTCAAGAATGAAACAATGAGGGAAAAGCCATTGCAACATGAGAATGGCCCGTGGGAATATTTATGTGGCATGTTTTAAAAGAAATAATTTTCAATCTCCCTGGGCTATAAGCTGAATGAGGAAATGTTTTCCTTTTCTTTGTTGGTTCCACTTGGCTGCTGTAATTCAAAGGTGTTATGTTACAAGACTTCAATTTGAAGGAAGATGGAAAAAGTGGAAAGTAACTTCGGGTTTCCTTAATTGCAGTTACCACCTCTCTGATTTATAAAATTTATTTAGACCAAAAACAGGGTATAATGTGGCATAAACCGTTTTAGTGCCAAAGGCTTCGCTTTTTAACTATTTCTTAAATCGAAAAAAAGACATACCATGTTCTAATGCTGATAATGATAATGTTCTGTAAAGACTCAAAACATGCAAGTATCTTGCGAGTTTATGTTTTAGCGTCTGATGTTGCAATGCACTTTCGACCTGCTTTCTTTTTTTTAAATTGCTTTTGTGACTGCTTGAATCAGAACATTTATTTAGACCAGCACAAGGCTAAATGTATAAAGTTTCTTTCAGAAAAATTAATGATTTGTTCACTAGTGGGAACATTGTCCCCGTCATGTTGTTCCTCTTGGTTATACCACATTTACGTCATCTTAGTGATGAATAATTGAAGAATTTATTAGGAACATAATCATTCCAATTCCTATTTGAAATCAACAAAGAGCCAGAATTATGTCGTAAACAATATACCACCACACATATACTGCCAAAAAATGCTGAGAATTTGCAAGAGCGTATCTAATAGTTTTTCAGCCTAATGGAAATAAAAATGCCAGTACAATAGTTAATTCACACCCTATGAAATATGATAGGTTTCTTTTGAAATAAATCTTGTAATATTTGTTTTATGCATCTATACCTCGAATTTCCAACCGGAATTATAGGCAATTCTGTAATGTCTGAGTACGACTTGTAATGACCTGATTACCAAGAGTAGCAGCATATCATCAACTAAGTAATAGCGTTTTGTATTTTCGTATGTGCTTCTAAACTACTACTAACATCTAATTGCTAGTCGCGTTAGGCCATCACAGCTTTGCCCACCCCTCCTCTACCCCAGTCAATACAAATCTTGGCTCCTTTCCCCTCCTATAAAGTTCTCATTTTATTTCAATCCCTTCTCATGACCTCTTTTGACCTCAGTACATATGTATGTGTATGTGTGTGTGTGTGTGTTTGTATGTGTGTGTCTAGTTTTGGTAAAGAGTCATAATTTAGAAGGTGAGGCACATGCGAATACATTTGCCTATAGGGTTTCGGCACTTTAAATTCTCTACCCAGTCAAGTGTTGTGCCTACCACAGAATATCCATGGCATCCCCGTGTCAGGTATCACCTCCAAAATACATGCCTATGAAAAAAAAAACAACAAAAAAACAGCAAATGTAGAACAACCAAGTAACACCAAAACAAACTTATCCTGTTAATATATTACTCTTTTTAGCAACAATAGGTAAATTAAATGTGATAAATTTTACCAAATCACAAATATTAACACTTTGCAAAAAACCTGAATGAACTATACAATTATAGAATTCATCTTTACCATGAGGCTATTAAAAAAAAAATCCGCTCTATTAGAAACACAATTCAAAATAAATGGCGCTGCATCATCTTTTCGCGAACCTCCGAAATTAGCCGAAAATTTCCTTAAGTATTTCCAGATAATTCTTTTGGTATGTATTTAAAAGTTCGTTATAATGAAAACTAATTTTTTTTAAATTGCCAAGTTAATTTATTTGCAGAAAAACCTCTTAATATCAATTTTTGGCTTAAAATTTTACATCTATTTTTAAAATCAATATAATTACTACAAATCCTTGCATAACGAAGTAACTGTGAGAAAAACGCGGAATATGTGATATTTGAGTGTATATTACTTTCAGGGAATGCGAAACTAATCACTTCAAAATCAAAATCATCTGTTTTATTATACATTTTAAACTTAATTTATTATTATCAGAAATATTAATAATTAAATCTAAGAAATGATCTTCATGACCAGCGCCATGACTAGGTTCAAGATTAAGCTCTGATGGATATATATTTTTAGAAATATCAATGAAGTCCTTACAATTTAAGACCAAAATATCATCTAAATATCTTTTATTATTTGACAAAACATGTTTTAAATTATTTGGATTATTCTTATCCATCATATATTTATATTCTAGTTGACATAAAAACAAGTCAGCTATAAATGGGCTGGCATTCCCCCTCATGGGAATTCCCATGATTTGCTTGTACAAATCACCACCAAATCTTATATAAGTATTGTATAAAACAAATTCTAATAACTCAAAAATCATATCCAAGCTCTAACATCTCAAGTTAACTGTAGTCTTAAAGCAATTTGTCCATATAGCTTTTTTGTTATAAGTGTCTATTTTTTAAGAACCTTTTACTAGATAAGAGGAAAGATTTCTTGATAACAGTTTTTAAATTATCTAACACTACATTAAGTGATAAATTAGTATACATTGTCGCAAAATCGAAAGACTCAATTCTTTTAGCTGAAACCATTGTTAAAGAATCTATCACCTGCAGTGAATTATTAACACTCCAATATGGATTAAAATTCGAAAATTTTTTAATACCAGAACAGTAGGTTTTAAATTTATTTATAATTTCCTTTAAAATTAAAGAGAGGTCAGTAGCAGCAATGCGGGTTGGACATGACTGTTATTACAGATGATGATTCTTTGAACCACCTGAACTATCAAACATGATAGGACCGAGATAACGGCCCAAACATATTAAATTTACAATGGGTGAAAACGAACAATCTGGACGACCAATACGGACAGCTAAAGCAAAGGGCATTGCTAAATTTTCTGAAATAATCAAAATCCAAAATGAAAAAACAAGAAAATGCGGTTAGAAGATATATCAGTTTCCACTTCGAGCCGCATTTGCCATTGCTATACATAAGTCGTAAGGCCAAACTTTTGAAATTGATGCTGTCGCCCTTAGTTCTCCTGTTTTTAATCATGGTATGTTATAATTGGCATTTTCTTGAGTTAAAAAACAAAGTAGCTTAAAAGTTCTGCTACCCTCCGAACATGAACGACTAACATATAATGAAGTATGGAAGGAACACCCTTGATAACTGCCAACAAAACGTTTTATTGTTACAGTTATATTTCTTTTTTTAATAATACGATTTATAATTATAATACATATTAACATCGCTGACATTTCTGGTCACAAGAACGATCAAAATAGGTTAGGACTTCAACAAAAAATTCGTATTTTTCCCAGGGTGGTTGTAACGAACCCGTGGTGACGTTATGACACCAAGAAGAGGGGACGTCATGACATCAAGAAAAGGCTCAAATTGTCTGCGATTAGAAGACAAGGGACAACGAGAATCCATATATATAAGCCTTCCGCGTGCCGAGTGCCGGGGCCTGGATCACAATTTTCAGCTCTTAAACTCCACTGTAACATTTTCTTTAACTGCTTATATTCTTATGCATTTGTTTAGTTCCTTTTTTTTAGGGTCTTTCATTGGATGAAGCAGCAGGACACAAAAAAAATGTTTTGGTTGTAAACGCTAATGTTCAGCATGTTCTGACAAGGAAGTACAGCACAGCAGATGTAAGTCCCTTACAGTAATTCTTAGAGCCCTTCTTTGGAGAATGCAACTTTTAATTTTTTTTAAAATCTAATTCCTCAATTATAAATAGACATTTTGATATGAAAAGAACGTTAGACTCACTCGCTTGTTTTGAAATAAGAATGTATATACATGTAAAAAGCTGGCTTTACTGGATGTTTAGCTAGCAAAAAACACAATCGCAGCCAAGAGTCTTCGTCTGCTTTGACGAAACCTTGAGCCTTCAGCTCTCAAAAGTGAAAGTCTAGATTGCGTGTGATAACTCGTACTTACTCAAGTTCGCAAACCTAATGAATGATTGCTAAGTTCGCAAGTAGCAGCCATGTCATACTTTATGAGTCTATGAACTACGTTCCGCTTCGGCGGACCCTCGGAATATCATTCCTTAAATTGAATATTTGCTTTATGGGTACCCTTTCATACCCAATTCACTTGTGAGGTCTTATTACATCTTCAATGCGTTCCCTCCTTTTTAACATCAAGCAGACTTCTTTAAGCAAATTATTTTATACGGGGAAATCTTAGCAATGGGGAGAGTTGCACATGTAGAATCAGTGTAAAAGTAGTGTGTTTGGAAGAACACTCGTGTTTTGTGGAAAATTGCGATTAACGTAGTTCCTTTGCTAGAAAGTTGCACTTTTAATGTATAAAAACCGCAAAAACCAAGAAAAGCAAAAACAAATTCAGCTTTTATTATTTGGAGATAAAATAGCTACAGAAAGTTCTTCAAGTCTATAGTTCTTCAAGTCGCTATAAGACATAGGTCACTCTGGTAGGTGTTGACTAACGAGAACACCCTGAAAAGGCCTGCCCCCTAAAAATTCTTTGGTTGCTTACTTAACTACCCCTAAACTTCTTCAAAGCTACTTTCGTACTATTTGGGTTGAAAGGACTTTCTTCGAAACCTTGAAATAGTCGTGTGACATAGACGTTTTCCAGTTTTGTTACATCAACAAAATTTAAGATATTCTACTGTATAAAAACATAATTTAGCTACAAAGATAATTTGTCTCTTTCTTGCAGAAAATTGGAAGCCCCTTCCGATTGACAACTGCAAAATTAGTTGCACGGCCCCAGATAAACTTCAAGATTAATAACAAAAATGAGCCATTTATACCAAAAATCACAGATAAACCCAATTCACTTCGACCTTTGGCAATTCTCTACGACCCTGATGAAAACGGTGGCCAGTAAGTATTTTATGGCCATTTTCATTATACCTTGGATTAGTATTATATTTTAACGTATAGCTAATCACAGTTTAGATACTAAATACTAAAACGGCCTTCCTGCCTTTAAAAACATTCATGGGAAACTGCGATGTTTGACGGATTTCGAATATTTGAAATCACAGTGGAATCTGCAATATATTTAATTGACTAACTTTTGATTTCTGTAAATCCGTTTTACAGCAACACTAGGGAAAAGCTGAACACCAGAAGAAAAGATAAATATAAATAACTTCTAAATACAAAAAAAGGCGGAGAAAGATAAGCCAGATAGTCTCTATGAGAGACAAAGCTGGGATAACTTTCCAGAATTGTTTAAAAATGATGTCATTTCACTTGTTAATAGATAGTCAATCATCCATCCTAGGGCAGCACTAGGGTAGATAGGTATTGAGTAAAGGTGATTCAAATAGTCTATCAGTTCTGTGGGCCAGGTTACAGTTTTCCGCTATTGATCGCTTTTCTAAATCAAGGCTAGACAAAACCGGATCATCTTAATAATTTTCCAAGTTAAGCAAATTGTTTCGCAGACTGATTTTACTAGGTTCCTGCCCTATTCTGATTTGGATTTTTTTTCTAAATACTGACATTGGAATATAACTTAGAAGCCACTTTAACAATCAATTTATATTTTAGCAGTTTATTATTACACTAATTTTAATAACTTTTATCGATTTCGGTAGAAAAACTTAATAACACAAAAAAACATAATTTAATAAATTTTTGACTTAAATTCGTCATAATCATTTTTAATTATCAGTAATTAGAAACGAGAGTTAATAATAATTTTTTCTCTTCTTTTTCTAGTGTTGGAATGTAATATTAGAAATAATTCTTGCAGTTGAAAATGCAAGTGTATCCATTCTGGATGCCATTCTGGTATTTTTATGCTCCATTAGTACAGTATGAGCACTAACCTATTTTTTCGTAGCCATATTTACAGGCCTAGAAATCAGATATGACTGATATACCTAAACTATAGGCGGTGACAATGATTTCGTGTTTATATTAGACCAAAGACAGTGTTATGTAGAGCTGCTTTCACTTTTTATTTCAAGCCACCAGCCAAGGTTTCTTTCCAGGCAAACACTGTATGGCTGAGGTCTGTTCCTCAGTTTCAGGATTTTCGCCACCGATGCATTAGAGTATTGCCTTCTCTAATGCAGCATTGCTGCCGCCATTCTTGTTAAACGCGTGGTAGTTCTGTAGCTGCTTGCGTATTTGAATGCTTTTTCTATACTATTTGGGATCTATTCAGGGAATAAATACATATGGGAACCCACCGTAAGGATTAGCTATTACTATCCAAAAAAAAGTTCTTATATGAGTGTAATGTGCACTGATAGTTTGACGATACTTTTCTGCTGAAGTATCTGCTTTAAAATCTAATGAAAATACTCGTCCATTTATTCAGCTTAGATGATGAATCTGGATGTCGATCATTTTTCTCTTCTTGGCATATTGATGATTTGGATGATTACTTCTGATTATTACTGATTACTTCTTGGTTGATTAATTCTGATTACTACTGATTACTTCTTGGATAATAACTTCTGATTACCACTGATTACTTTTGATTACTACCAATTACTTCTGATTACTACTGATTACTTCTTGGATGATTACTTCTGATTACTACTGATTACTTCTTGGTTGATTATTTCTGATTACTACTGATTACTTCTTGGATGATTACTACTGATTACTTCTTGGATGATTACTTCTGATTACTACCGATTACTTCTTGGATAATGACTTCTGATTACTACTGATCACTTCCTATTACTACCGATTACTTCTGATTACTACTGATTACTTCTTGGATGATTACTTCTGATTACTGCTGACTCCTTCTTGGATGATTACTTCTGATTACTACTGATTACTTCTTGGTTGATTAATTCTGATTACTACTGATTACTTCTTTGATAATAACTTCTGATTACTACTGACTACTTTCGATTGCTACCGATTACTTCTGATTACTACTGATTACTTCTTGGATGATTACTGCTGATTACTTCTTGGATAATTACTTCTGATTACTACCGATTACTTCTTGGATAATGACTTCTGATTACTACTGATCACTTCCTATTACTACCCATTACTTCTGATTACTACTGATTACTTCTTGGATGATTACTTCTGATTACTTCTGACTCCTTCTTGGATGACTACTTCTGATTACTACTGATTATTTCTTGGATTTTTTTTTGTAATACAAGTCTGTGAAGCTAAATTATCTGTATTAAATTTGTTTTCACTGGCATAATTTTTTTTTTAAGTAAAATTAATTGCATTTTGAATATTGCTGGATCTGGAACTCAAACGGCCTGTGTCTTTTACTTTCAAAACGAGTTAGAGAGTAAAAAAGACTGCTCTTTTACATATATCTTCAAGTAACGCTTTTGGAAGAGTGTTTCTATTTCATAGGAGGTATGGATGATTGACCGTGATTAGGACAACAAAGACTAGATCTTACTCAAAGACTACCGATTACCGAACACAATATCATTCGGTTTATGCACTTTATATAGCGATTGTTACACCCAAGGATACATAATTATGTAACGAATTGGACATTTTGATGAAACGAAGCTTCTCGAAAAGTGACCCTATGACTACTGAAATCCTTGCATAATAGATCCCTAAGCCCTCCTGTGTTTTGATATTGAAAAATATACTAAGTAACCTTGCCAACCGGAATTACGGTAAGACTTTCTAGAACAAGTGTGTGGGGAAGCCAGTTCAAAAATTATTGAATTAAAGTGTACCCGAAGTGACTGAAAAGTTATCACTGTATCCGAATGTGATGCCGACACAATTTTCTCTTGTTTTGGAATCATTAAGTGTAATCCAAACGATCTGATTTCTGATCACGTAAGTCTCTTGTTTTGCATTGTGGTAAAGTAAACGAAATGTGCTGTATCAGATCTTCGGACTGAAATTCGAAACGGAAGACAATTTATCACGAGCAATGAAGTCCCCATTGGTGATCGGTTTCGACGATTTACTATTCAAGAATTTTTTTTCCACCCCTTCCATGTTATAGGTGTCAGTCACACGGAAATATTCAATTAGTTTAAAAACAAAATTTATTGTTCTCTCTGTGTCGAACTAGGTTGTTTTCGTTCTGAATTCACACTCAGAAAAATATCTGTACTGTTAAAGGCTCATTCAAAATCTAGAAGAATAGTAAGCCTGCCAAAGTCTCGGGTGCCAGTGTGTTTAAAAAAAAGGTGGGTTGAGTATTTCAGGAGCGAGTTCAGTGCACTCATCAAAGCACAGGGGATTTTTTTTTTTGAAAACAGCTACATCATGCCCTTTCAAATAAGACAAAATCTTACATGTTTTTATCTCAAACTTGTTCCGAAATTAAAGAAAAAATCTTATTCTGGTGTTGATTGTATTTCATCAAGGCACCTGCAGTTTACAGGTCCTTTAATTGATTAACGTCAAGCACTACAGACTCAAATGACCCTGGTCCGCGGTGTGGTCCAATGGTCCCATGCAATTCTGTGTCTGTTTAATAACCCCTATCCTTCAAAAGGGTAAAAAAGACGCTATCATGTGGACTTCTTATCGCCCCATTGTTTAAGTTCTTCGAGTCATTTGAGTGAAGAGACATTGAAGAAAGTTGTTCCGACCCTCCTCACCAGTCCGGGTACCAACGAGGTTTAGGTAGAGAAAAATCTGTCTTTCAAAGTTGTCAAGGATTATTGACTTCTCCAGTTTCGTTTAATAATCGTGAGATCCGGGCTGTTCCTATTCCTGGCTTCAAATGTTTTACACCGATATCACTTGTATAATAGCCTAACAACTCCTCATCAACCCTTTCTTGGTTCTGTTTGGTCTTTTTTTAATTTGATAAGAGGAAGAAGTAAGCGGTTCACCGCCTTTATTTGAATTTGTAGGGGATGGATGAAACTCTCAACATGATAAGTAACTCCTAGTGATAAGTATCACTAAGTGTACTAGTGATTTTAATACTGAATGAGAGCAGTATTCCCATCTTTGTAATTTCTATTTCTCCTTTGGTTTATAATTGTCGAAATGTGTCTTTCTTTCTGTTGTTTCTTTTTGTTTTTCTTGATTTACTGTCTTTTTTGGCCCTACCCAATTTTTTATATGACGGGTTATAGATAAAATGGCAATGATTATAATGTAAAATTGCGGCTGGTAGTCAATCTAATGCATAAATTCGTTTTCTTGCACGGAATATTTTTCATTCGTTTTTACGTTTGTGGTAAAGACGGTGTGATAAAAATAAATGTGTAATGATCTTTACTTGACAACCTGCGCCTCATACTTATGCAGTAGGTCTTCCAAATTTATATACTGTTTATTAGTTAGTTTTTGGTCAGATTTTTGTTTTGTATCACATCTTTTCGTCCAAGTATCCATTCATTCTACCAAATATCTTGCCATGTTAGTATATACCATTAACCGTGGTGAAGGAGTATGTTCCTCAAATGTAGCAAAATCTAGGCTTTAGTTCGATAAATGACAGAATTAAAAGTGTGACAATGTAGTGACAATCAATTGCAGCAAAGGTTAAGTATTTTTTTTTTAACAAACTGGGTTTGTTTTGAAAATCTTCTAGAATTAAGAACACGAATATAGGTTTTTCTCACTGTCATCTATAGGAAATGTGTAACACTATGTTCGTAACATTTCCTGTCGGAGGAAGCCAACCCATGAATATATCCTGTTAATCTTGCTAACAGGCAGAAATAATCTTGCTCAATTTGGGTAAATCTTGCTAAAGTCATTCGTTACTACAAAATTTACTACAAAAGGATTAATGGTTTTGTTCATTATAATTCACTCGCTATTTTCAACAAAATGGAATAAACAAGAGACACATAACAGTAAATGTTGGGAGAATAGTTTATATGGGGTAATTCATTACAATGTTTAGTGCAATTTATTTAATGAAGTTTTATATTGATAAATAACGGGAGGCTGGAGTTTTTCTTTTCAATGCATACAGACACTGAGAATAGAATATATTTATTCATAAAAAGTAGCTGAAATAAGATTAGCATGTCAGTGTTAAATAAAAAAGAAGTTAAAAAACGTTTGTACACTTTACTAAAATTTCTATCTTCCCCATTTAATTTTTTTTTGGGGGGGAGGGGGAAATAACCTGAAGTTAATTCACATTACTTTGGCTAGTCAAATTTTTGAGGAATCAGGTGTGTTTCTAACGGTGGCATCTTGTGTGTTTGTGAAGTATCTCAGTGGTGACATGAGAAGAATCCCTAGGGTTTAGCTTTTATTATTGTTATTAGGATTACTATTCACTGTGAAATGTTAGCGATGAATTTTTTGTCTTAATAATTTTTATCTTGAAGTCCAAGACTTGTTTTTTTTTTCTTTCTTTTTGGAAAGCTTTTCATTAAACCTGTTAAGGATGCATTGTAGTCAATTAGATTTTAATTGATTAACGATTATTCTGCGTATTGTTTCCTAATGCAGTAACTTTTGGGAAAAGAGAGAAAAATTCATTTTAAATAAAGACCAATATTAAAAAAAAATTCCTATCAAAAAGGCTTGTCTTGGAAAATCTATGCAGATTTGTTTGTGGTAGGACTCAATATTTTTTCAGTTACTCTCTCTCTCTCTCTCTCTTTCTCTCTCTCTCTCTCTCTCTATATATATATATATATATATATATATATATATATATATATATATATATATATGTATATATATATATATATATATATATATATATATATATATATATATATATATATATATATATATACATATAAATATACTATATTTATAAATTAGCAATAATTGAGTATGTATGTATTTTTTTCTCGGAAACGACTCTATATTTTTTCGGGAAAATTGGTATTCTGGAATATTCTGGCTTAAAAAAAAAGAAGATCTAGATAGGTCAGAAGCTTGAGAAAATTCATTAAGAGTCTTAATTTTAGAAAAAAATTCTGTGAGTAACTTCATTTTTATATTCATCAACATTGCAAGATTTTCATGTATGGAGAAGTTTGGAATAAATTGCGTAAAGAGCAAAAAACTGTTAATTGCAAAAATATTTGTATATATATATATATATATATATATATATATATATATATATATATATATATATATATATATATATATATATATATATATATATATTGAAAAAGGATTACAACAATTCAAAAACCTTAAAAAAGAAAGCATAAAGCTTGAAGCTTAGTAGAAATAGTTGTTAGAAATCGGACTTGCGGTAATAATCAAATTGCGTAACTGGTAATTGCAAAAAAGATTTTAATATAATTTAACAAGGTATTACATCGATTCAAAAACCTTAAAAAAAAGAAAACCAAAAGTTTGAAGCTTAGTAGAAATCGTTGTAAGAAAAACATCACCGAATTTCTGTTCTTACAAGTATAAGCAATGTCTGTTTAAGACATGAAAAAAGTTGAAGAATTTTTTTAAGCTCAGTTCAGAAATCGCTAAAGATAGTATGTAAACTGCATAAATATTTACGGTGCCTAAGCAATAATTTTAGTGTTTTAATTCAAACTAGAAAAATAACTGAAAATTTGAAAATTAGTTTGTCTTTTTGTTAGATAAAATCAACTTCCTGCGTGAATAAGTTATATAATGTCAGAAGGAAGGCACAAAAACCGAAAATTTGCAATTATTACCAATGATCATTCGATATCATCCAAAAAACGAAAATTTGAAACTATTACAAATGATGATTACCTATTTTGACAAGGGATTTCAACAATTGAAAACCCTTAAAAAAGAAGACCAAAATTTTGAAGCTTAGTACATATCGTTGCTGGAAATCGGAGTAGCTTCAATAATCAATTATCTTTGAACAGATTTTAGTATGAAGAGACATAAAATTGCTTAAAGAGCAAAAAACTGGAAATTGCAAAAAATTTTGTATATATTTTAACGAGGGATTATAACCAAAAACCTTAAAAATGAAAAACAAAAGTTTGAAGCTTAGTAGAGATCGTTGTTAGAAATTGGACTTGCTTTAATAATCAAATATCTTTGAAAAAACTCAGTATGAAAAGACTGAAAACAAAATGCTTATGGTTTGTTTTTTGGTTTTTTCTTCAGCATTTTCTTTGATTTTATGTTGTTCGTTAGTATCCACTGATGGCAGTCCAGAAGTTTTTGGGTTTTGTCCAAATCCCGGATAATGGCGAATGACTCACCTTATGGTTGGGAGGTGTTTGGTTTTAACTCTTGTAATTTTTGGTCTTTTATTGAATTTTATTTATCTTTTAATTTTTTTGTGTTTTTCATCGATTTTTAATTGGTTTTGTTGACTTTCCGCGTTTGTTTTTTGGCTTTTTCTTTGGTATGTTCCTTGATTATATTATTTTGTTCGCGCTAAAGAAGAGAGGCAGTTGTTCCCTCGAATTATTCGTTTTATGTGTTTCTTCAGTGTTTTCGTTTGGCCTTTAAAAACCCGTTTTTGATCGTTTTCTTTCTTTATGGTAGTTATTTATCACTATTTCTGGTGATTTTCTCTATTGCCTAAACAAAAAATCACTAAATTTGCACATAAATCACTAGCCTATTGAATAAAATCACCAAGTCAACCAGAAAAATCACTAAAATCTAGTGATTTCTTTTGTCATCGGGCGGCAACCCTGTTTAAAACTTTTTTCTCCTGTAAAGTTATGGAAAACGTGTGATAGCTTCCTTCGTTGTTGGGCGTGATAGAAAAACAAAATTCCCTGTCATTTCAATGAGAGTTGTAACTTTGTCTCAATATAAGAATTATAACTTTTTATAAGAATTATAATTACAATTCCTTTGTAGCCCATGCTTCCAAGCATTGAACAAAATCGATTTATCTGTAAAGTCTCAAGTTTGTATTTCAATCTCGTTTTATTTTCCTTTAGTATCGTAAATCCTTTATGTCTCCCTTTCCAATTTAAAACCGAGGTCAAGTATTGATTATTTTTTATTAATTTTTCTTATTTTATTGATTTTTTTATTATTATTATCCTTTCATGAAAATTTGAATCTGTATAGAAGAGCTTACTTTGCATCAAGTAGTACAGTTTCCTTCCAGTAAATATTCCAGTATTTTCTATTTTTTTTGACAAGGAAAGTATCTTTTATATTAAAGCTCTTTAGACCAGGAATGCATTCAAGTTATCGTTTATCTTCCTCGGGGTAATTTTCGCGTGAGAACCAGAAGGTCCTTAATATGATAAGATTTTTATGTCCTTGCGGAAATATCCATCGTTGATACTGCTTGTAAAAATCGTTATCCTAAACGAAATTTAGAATTTTGGAAATAAATTAGAATGACGAAGAAATATAAGGTCTGGGAAACTCAAATGTTTACTTAGTGTTGGGAATAAAAAGTTACTGTAGGCTTTTTAAAAGAGGAAGTGAAACATAAATTGTGCTGCCTCAAATATCTGTGCAGGAGCCTATTGAACTGCGTATCTAAGAGATATTTTCAAACTTTGAGTTAGTTAATTTTTGTTAGTTAATTAAAGTTAATTTGTTTATTTGTTAATGAGTAGTTATGAGTAGTTATTTGTAATGAGTTAGTTAATTTTTGTTAGTTAATTGTTAATTAGTTAATTTGTTAGTTAGTTAGTTATTTTGTTGTTAATTAATTTTTTTTTTTTTAGTTTTTTAGTTAATATTACCCGTCCTTGGATCACTAAACATTCCTTTAATGTTTCAAATGAATCTCAAAATAAAAATCGAATTTGGTGAAATTAGTGGAAAATTAAATGCTAATAAATTCGTATTTTGAGCGGTTTCAGCTGAACTGCTTTTTAAATAAAATTGTTATTTTAATGCTTGTTAGTTATCCGTAGTTGCGTGTCATTTTCAAGAAAATAAATATTCTGCCTTGCTTTGCCTAAAAAACACATGGTAATAAAGGTTTGCTCTTGCTATTAAATATTTTAGGGAATTTCCGCGTGCCATTTATAGCCAAAACGCTGTATTGACAATCTAGGAGTCCTTTTATTAAGCTTACAGTTCAGAGAAATTAAAAAATCATTCTGAAAAATTTATTTGCGATAAGCTTGTAATATAACTATGCCATTTAATCAGCTAAAATTTATTTATTTCTAATTTGAATTTGATCATTAAAAAGCCTGAAGTAATTCATTCAGAAATAAAAAGATAGCAAGCTTCCCATGATGAGTGGGTACTAGTGATAAATGCAATCAAAACAATTCAGTAAAATCCTTGTTCTTAAAAATCGCAGTTTCTTTTAGATAAAATTTGTACTTTTTAAAAAGTAAAAGGAATTCATCAATCAATTAAAAGACAACATACTTAAACTTATAACGGTTGAATAATAATATGTATATTTTAGTTTATTCTTTGCTATGAAAAGGGGGGGCTATTTGGTCTAAAGAATGTATACACAAAGTGCTTATTCTCAGTATATTTATATGTTTATCGGTTTTCAATGTACTTGTATGATAGGCACTGTGTAACCCTATGTTCTCCTTGGATGGTATTGAATATTCTAGTTTGAAAGTTGAGCCGTTGTAACATTGCCAGTTAGGGATTCGGATGATTTTAATGCTATCAATTCAGCATTTCGGCACAGTATATTCACCTTGAATATAACTTTGCGGTGCTATGGAAGTATTTTTGAGTTTAGTGAATCATGTTAGGTGGCCAATACTCAGGTTTCATCTAGTGTGTCATATTCCTTGAGATAGCTTAAATGACTTCTCTGAACTATAATCTGTTCAATTTATGAATCACCTCATCTCATTATTGCATCTTTTTTTCTCTTTGTATAGACTGCCACTTTTTTCAATTTGGATTCGAAAAACTATGAATCTCAGAATATCTTTTTCTTATTTGTGTCTCTTTATTTGTTGTCATTGACCCCTATATATAAATTAACCCTCCTCTGTTTTTCTGTGTTTTTATTTCTACCCTAATGATTTTGGAGATTTTGAAGAAAAAAAAAATATTGAGCTTCAAAGATCTTTTTTCCTTCTTCTTTTTTTACTCGTCAATTCAACTCTTTATTAGTCTTTGCATATGTTAATAATTCATCCATTGATTCTGTATATTAAGACGCAACAGTATTTATGTCTCAATACGAATGAAACAAACAACACTCCAGTGAATGGTTCTCATTTTGCCAATTTTGTCCCATGAAAATGTGTTGCTAATTACAATGACTTCGCTATGATAAGCATACCAACGTTACATGTAATAATAGATGAAAAAAAAAAAGAATCCAAATGTCCGAATTGTCGATCTTTCGTCTAAGAACCATTACATCAGGAAATTTTTCTAGTTGTATGACTTCTATTCTATGACTATGACTTCTATTCTTAGGACTAGAATTAGGAATTCTATGACTAAGTATTGTAAGCACAGTTATGTTAACAAAAAGCAATGAGGGATAAAGTAATGATAAACAAATATTGGACCCACTCAGAAGCAAAGTTGGTTGATTCAAGACAACATCTATCAGGAAAAATTTAAAAACAATACAAGTTGTTGAAATGATGCTTGTGTATTAATATTCCGGGAAAAAATCCAGACATTTTTAATGTTTCTTTATGTATTTGAGAATGTTATGGATTGAAAGTATGCTTGAGCTCAATTTAAAATGAAAATTGGCTTTGAAAACCATTCATATTTGGAGGAGGAATCGCCAAGTTTTTTGTTGCTTTTATTATTATTAAACTTTATTTTGAACATAAAAATCACGAAGCTTTCTAAGTTGTTTGACATTAAAAATCTAAAAAGATTTAAATGTAGCTTCTTAAGGACCCGTGCTGTTTATTCCATTCCGAGATATAAAAAAATAGCAATTGTGTTGTCTGAAGGATAACCCTTCATTTGTTATTCGCCCTGTGATGCAGCCATACAGTCAGGGTGGCCACCCCTAGCAACTTATCACCATTTATAGTGACTTTATGTTGTCTAAACAAAAAAAAAACACTAAATCAGCATATAAATCACTAGATTACTGAAGAGAATCACTAAATTTAGTGATTTTTTCTCACCGGTTGGCAACCCTGCATAAAGAGTTGTATTCGTAAATAATTCCTCCATTTGTCTTTATAGATATTGCCACCCTTATGAGTTTGAAATAGAGAAATATAAACCTTTGGAGGGTTTTATCACTGAGAAATTACCAATTGAACCAAAACCAATTGAAGCCACTGAAGTGATCCTTGTTGATTCCGAAGAGAAATTGAAAACGATGTTAAGTGATCTGGAAACACAAACGGAGATTGCTGTTGATTTAGAAGTAAGTGTTTATATATTTGGCATTATGCATTTTTGTTTTCTTTACATACTTCAGGGAGGGAATTCATACATTTCTTTTCAAACAAAGGTTATATTTAATTAACTAAAATGCACTTTATGCTGTCTTGCAATTTGAAAAAAAAATAGCCAAAGAGGCAATGGGACCAAAGGCATAAAAAAATAAACCGAAGCGTGTACGCTCCTGTGAGGATCTGAAACCTACTTGCCACTGGCTTTGATTGTACAATGGAGGGAACACCCGTTGTTGGTACTAGTTGCATTATTTCGACGGGTCTTAATACTAAAATTTTATTTTGAAAACAAATTTACAAGAATTTTGAAACAGAGTCTGAAGTTTCTTTAAAATGGTAACGAGTCTAAGCAAAAAACACACGCTTTTGTTTTCTTTTCTTTTTTTCTTCGTCGTTAGTTGCGCACTATCATAGAGAGCCGTTTAATAGCTTATTTGAAATCTCATTTTCATATCTAATCGTCGTCTATAAATTCGACTTGTTAACTCTATCATAAAGTGCCATGTGGCACCCAAAAGATGAAATTTGGATGTTATCTTCGGAACGGAAAGGCTCTGCGAGATAGTGGAAAGCATAGAACTGTTTAAGGGATGATTTAAAGCTGACGTATGATTTAAAGGATTATGTATAGGTTTGTAGTTGAAAAGAGCATTAAAAAGTCGCATCAAGCAATGATAAATCTTTGAATTCTAGGTTAGTTTACTGTCATAAATTTTTAGCATGTAATAAACGCATCATTTGGAACAGCAAATATCACAGAGCAGACTGTTATAGACAAGACGTTTTAGTAGTGGTAACAGCCATGCCTTGTGGCCGTGGTTACGTAGAGTTGAATATTGAGTAGAATGATTTTTTAGAAATTCGTATTCTCTTTCAAGCACCGATTTATGTCTAATTGTCAGTTCCCCTAACATGTTAAATCAAAGAAGCAAACATAATGAAAACAGTAATTTTCCCAAACATTAACTAGAGATTTGGGTTCTTAAGTCTACGTATTTTTTTTTTTTTTTTGCGACTCGTCAAAAACGCCGTAGATTCTTTCTGTGAAATATCCCTGATTTTTATTTTTGTTTTTAAGGCCGAGCTTAAGAAAGAATATTTCTTTATATAAAATTTATTGTCAACAATTCTAAAACATGAAAGCCTACGAAAACTAATTCAAATAAAACTTTTTCTGATGGAAATAAAGAGCGAAAGTTACAACTTAATACAAAATAAAATTAATGATTCGCGGCTTATGCAACATACTTTTAAAAACTGCAAATAAGCTGGCTCGTGATATTTCCCCATATTTCTAGAATTTGAAAATTGGCGCCTTATAAAGTTTTTTTTAGTTTTTCTTTTTTTTAGAGAGTTAAAATCGGGTCGTAAAATTTATCAGTTTCATGGCCGGTAAAAAACTATTGAAATAATTTCCTTGTTTCTATGTTCTGTTGTGTGTCGTTGGTTTTGTGTTTTAAATAAAACGCTAATTTTTTGTAGAATTTTACAAATATAAAGAAATATAACGAGCCTGTTTATTTGAAACAGATCCATCAAAAATATGTTGCATAAACCACGAAGGAGAAGTTGGTCGTTTGAAATTTCAATTTCATCAGTAAAACTTCGTTTAAAAAAAAAAAAAAGTTTGAGGGAAGAATCTATTTCGATACATTGAAAGCTCAGTTTTTTTTTTTTTTTTTTTTTTTTTTTTTTTTTTTTTTTTTTTTTTTTTTTTTTTTTTCTTATAGACAGGACTATTTTAGCCCATAGAGTGAAAAAAGAGGAAAAAATAATTATTACATAGCTACAGTAAATGAAGTTAATGGTTGGTCCTATATTGCAGCGAAACCTTTAACACCTGCAGATCTTTTATGAGGGAGCGGTGGGGCAGATACAAAGTAATGCATAGAAAAGCCCTATGTCGCTTAAAAATTATTTCAGAGGGATTTAAATTACCCAATGGTGAAGCACAAGGGATATGAAATGATAGCTTGATCTATCCTGCGTCTGCAGACAAAGCTCCTCCAGCGAAGAACTTGCCAGCATTGTCTCCTTTTCAAAGAATCGGTATAGCGTCATTTTAGGCTTTCTTGAATTGTGGAGACCAGGGGTCCATCCCCATACATCATGTGGTAACCTTCTTTCACCCATCCGTACCAAATGTCCCCTGAATATCTAGTTGCATCTTCGAATGATTTTATGGATGGCAGTGTGGTCAGCAATGTGGTAAATCTCTTCATTGATTACTTATTCTATCTTGTGTATATTTAACGTCGACTTTAGACAGTTGTTGTCAAAGTCTTGACGCCATTTTTCCTGTTGTGCATGGAAATCCTAGGATTCACATCTATGGGTAAGGACAAAAAGAACGTTGTTGCCATAAATTCTAATCTTCAGCTTTTGGGAAAACTTCTTAATCTTCCAGACACTTCTGAGGCAACTAAAGGCAGAACCGGCCAGCGCTATTCGACTTGAAATTTCTCATTCGCAAGTTGCATCTTGCGAAAGAATTCTACCGAGATATTTTGACTCTGTCACCACTTTGATTTCTGCACCATTCACCAGAAGTCTCTTTTCAACACCGGGAATAACCGTGTTTGGCATAGACTTGTTATTTGTGGCGTTGATGCGAAGGCCCACAGCATTGGCAACACGTTCAAGCTTTTTTATTCTGTTGTATATCTTGGTCGGGGCGCTAGAACAGTTATTTCTGACTTTTGCATTGAAGTCTCACACAGACTTTTGTTTCATTAGTTGGCACATACACAGCGATGATTGTCAACTTTACTTGCGCAGTAGCAAAGTGAGCACGGAGGATTCTTTCAGCTACATGTTCCCAATCCACTAGGTACTTTTTTACTCGACTACTTATTGCTATTTCAACACCGACTTCTTTCTTAGCCTAATCCTCAATATAGAAAATAGTGATTACGGCACTTGGTATTAACCAAGTGACATATAGCGATCACAAATTATGTCGGTCTGTCGGTCTGTCCCGGTTTTGCTACTTTAGGCTCGTCCAGGTAAGCTAGGACGATGAAATTTTGGAGGCGTATCAGGGACCGGACCAGATTAAATTAGAAATAGTCGTTTTCCCGATTTGACCATCTTGGGGAGGAGTGGGGGGCCGGTTAATTCGAAAAAAATAGGAAAAATGAAGTATTTTTAACTTACGAACGGGTCATGGGGTCTTAATGAAATTTGATGTTTGGAAGGATATCGTGTCTCAGAGCTCTTATTTAAAATCTCGACCTGATCCGATGACATTGGCGGGAGTTGGGGGGGGACCTAAAATCTTGGAAAACGCTTAGAGTGGAGAGACCGGGATATAAACTTGGCGGGAAAAATAAGCAGAAGTCCTAGATACGTTATTGACATAACCGGAACGGATCTGTTCTGTTTGGGGGAGTTGGGGGGGGGGGGTCAATTCTGAAAAATTCGAAAAAATGAGGTATTTTTTAACTTACGAAGGAGTGATCGGATCTTAATGAAATTTGAAGTTTGGTAGGATATCGTGTCTCAGAGCTGTCATTTTAAATCCCGACTGGATCCGATGACATTTGGGGGAATTGAGGGAGGGGCCTAAAATCGTGGAAAACGCTTAGAGTGGAGGGATCGGGATGAAACTTGGTGGGAAAAGTAAGCACAAGTCCTAGCTACATGATTGACATAACCGGAACGGATCCGCTCTCTTTGGGGGAGTTAGGGGGGGTTAATTCTGAAAAATTATAAAAATGAGGTATTTTTAACTTACGAAGGAGTGATCAGATCTTAATGAAATTTGATATTTGGAAGGATATAATGTCTCAGAGCTCTTATTTTTAATCCTGACCGGATCCGGTGAAGGGGAAGTTTGGGGGGGGGGGGTGGAACCTAAAATCTTGGAAAATGCTTATAGTGGAGGGATCGGGATGAAACTTGGTGGGAAAAATAAGCACAACTTCTAGCTACGGGATTGACATAAACGAAAAGGATCTGCTTTTGGGGGAGTTTGGGGGGGGGTTCATTAAAAAAATCAGAAAAAATGAGGTATTTTTAACTTGCGAAAGAGTGATCGTATCTTAATGAAATTTCATATTTAGAAGGACCTCGAAACTCAGATCTCTTATTTGAAATCCCGACGGGATCCAGTGTCATTAGGGGGGGGGGCAGAAATCTTGGAAAACACTTAAAGCGGAGAGATCAGGATGAAACTTGGTGGAAAGAATAAGCACAAGTCCAAGATAGGTGACTGACATGACCAGACTGGATCCGCTCTCTTTGGTGGAGTTAGGGTATTTGTGACCCCAAAAATGAGGTATTTGTGACTTACGAACGGGTGATCAGATCTTAATGAAATTTTATATCTAGAAGATTCTTGTGCTTTATAACTCCCATTATAAATCCCAACCAGATCCGGTGACATTAAAGGAAGTTGGTGGTGGAAACCAGAATTCTTGGAAAACGTGAAAATCGAGGTTTCTTACGAATGGGTGATCGGATCTTAATGAAACTTGATATATAGAAGAATCTTATCTCTCAGATGCTCTAATTTCAATTCGAATCGGATCCGGGGACAAAGAGGGTCGGAGGGGGGGAAACAGAAATCTTGGAAACCGGAAATCTTGGAATACGCTTAGAGTGGAGAGATCGGGATGAAACTTGATGGGAAGAATAAGCACAAGTTATAGATACGAGATTGACATAATTGGTACGGATTCGTTCTCGTTGGGGGAGCTGGTGGTTGTTAATTTGGCAAAATTAGAAAAATTGACGTATTTTTACTTAAGAACGGGTGACCGGATCTTAATGAAATTTGACATTTAGAAGGAACTCATGTCTGAGAGCTCTTATTTCAAATCCCGACCTGATCTGTTGTTATGGGGGTAGTTTGAGGAGGAAACCAGAAATCTTGGAAAACGCTTCTAAATGTCGTAGATACGCGATTGACGTAACTGGACTGGATCCACTCTCTTTGGAGGAGTTAGGTGGTGGGGTTTAGCGCTTCGGCGAGTTTGGTGCTTCTGGACGTGCTAGGACGATGAAAATTGGTAGGCGTGTTAGAGTGCTGTACAAATTGACTTGATAAAGTCGTTTTCCCCGATTCGACCATCTGGGGGGGGGGGGGGGGGCTGAAAGGAGAGGAAAAATTGAGGTATTTTTAACTTACGAGTGGGTGATCGGATCTTAATGAATTTTGATATTTAGAAGGACCTCGTGACTCAGAGCTCTTATTTTAAATCCCGATCGGCATTAAGCCTCTGATTTTCCTTTTAAAACAATCTATTGATTCTTAGAATTTTGCTAGAGCTCATACCATATGAGCTCTTGGCTCTTGGCTCTTCCGATCTCGTCACAAGTGCCATATGAGCGCGTAGCTCTTGTTTGTCTATTTAAAGTGTCAACGTCAGTTAGCCTAGTCTCAGAAAGTGCAGCAATAACAACACGGAATTTTTCGAGTGTTCGCATTGTACTATTCACGTTTCCTGGCTTTGTGAACTTATCATGTTGCTCTGAAGGCATATTTTTGAGGTATTTTCGGTGATTATGTTTAAAAGGTCCTCTTAAAACTTTTACTGAAGGAAGGATTAAGAGTGTTGCGTTAGAAGGTGAATTGCATAGAATTTTCAGTAGTATTTCCTTTAGGTCCCTCCATTCCTCATCGTCATACATATCTGTATGAAGCAGTCTCTGGCTGGTATTTTTTTAGCGTCTCTACGTCCAGGTTTAATTCCCGTGTGTTGTGAAAATACTGTAAAATCCGATATTTATTTACGATTTTGTTTATGTATACGGCACGCAATAAACAATTGTAACCCACGTAGCATAAGGAAAAGAATTTGGTAAGGGTCGGGGGGACATGTTTTTGTAAGTCTTGGGGGAGGAGGTTAATTTTTTTCTCAATTTGTATCGATGAAAAAAAAGGTATTTCCAATGGAAATACCAAAATAATGAGATACTTTGGAATCTAAGGGGAATCTGATGGGAGCAAATTCTGCACCACCTTCTCGTCCTCCCCCCTTCCCCAAAAATTACTGCCATTGCACTGAACAGAATAAATAAATTATTAGCTATTAAGAAAAAGTTATATGTCTTTTTAGTAAAGCAATTTACTTGGATTTTGATTGATATTGAACAACAGTCAGAAATTTCATGCCCAAATCTTCACAGTGCCTATTTCAATAGCAATGGTGTTAAATCTATATTTAATTTGGGGAGGATATACTTTTATCCTAGGCGTTTGTCAGTTCTATCTATTGTCTGTATTAACTATCTATTGATATATAGTCTGTATTTAATTTTAGAACAGTATAATCTTCTTATAGGTATCGTTCATTTCTATCTATTGATGCGTAAAAGTGTTGTGTGCCCGTGACATTGACGAAATATTTGGGCTTAAGTGTCTTAAACTCATACGTCCGTAATCATGGAACATCTCTATTGGAAAACGTGGGAGAAAAAAAAGTATATACTTTCTGGTGGGGTCACCAAAGCGTCTTTGGTGTAACTTTAATTTTATATCTTTTCCTTTCTATCCCTGAGTACAGCTCCGGGATCCTGATTTCCAGCTGAGATAATTGAAATATCTGTTTAAGGTCATTAAAAGAGAGGAATTTTGGCAGAGACCTACAATAAACTGCCGAAGGCTAATAATTCTAGGTTTTGCTATCGATACCTCTCATAACTCAGGCGACTAACACAGAGAAATTGCTCAAAATGTGAAACCATTTCTCGAGCTCCACTTGTTCTTCTTTTGGAAACCATTAAAGATAATAGTGAGTCCTTGGCATTTCAAATTGATAAGGAAGTAAGTGATATATTTGGCTTTAAAAAAAGAGGTCTCTTAACCATTAATTTTGTTAATGACCCTTGTAATTGTGTCAACGTAAACTTGAAAATTTATGATAATTCAATGTCGCCGTTTTTTAATACAGTTATCAAACAGTTCGTGGTAACGAACTGTAGTAAGGAGCGATCCGGCTCAATAGTAACCAAAACTCTAAAAAATTGAATTTTGATATAAATAGCTACATCAAAAGAATCGCATTTTAATGCTGATTTTAAATATATAAGTTTCATCAAGTTTAGTCTTAGCCATCAAAAGTTACGAGCCTGAGAATATTTGCCTTATTTAGGAAAATAGGGGGAAACACCCCCTAAAAGTCGTAGGATCTTAACGAAAATGACACCATCAGATTCAGCGTATCAGAGAACCCTACTGTAGAAATTTCAAGCTCCTATCTACAAAAATGTGGAATTTTGCATTTTTTGCCAGAAGACAAATCACGGGTGCGTGTTTATTTGTTTGTTTTTTTGTTTTTTTTTTTTTTTTTTTTCCCCAGGGGTCATCGTATCGACCAAGTGGTCCTAGAATGTCGCAAGAGGGCTCATTCTAACGGAAATGAAAAGTTCTAGTGCCCTTTTTAAGTGACCAAAAAAATTGGAGGGCATCTAGGCCCCCTCCCACGCTCATTTTTTTCCCAAAGTCAACGGATCAAAATTTTGAGATAGCCATTTTGTTTGGCATAGTCGAAAATCTTAACAACTATGTTTTTGGGGATGACTTACTCCCCCACAGTCCCTGGGGGAGGGGTTGCAAGTTACAAACTTCAACCAGTGTTTACATATAATAATGGTTATTGGGAAGTGTACAGACGTTTTCAGGGGGATTTTTTTGGTTTTGGGGGTATGGTTGAGGGAGGGGGCTATGTGGGAGGATCTTTCCTTGGAGAAATATGCCATGGGGGAAAAAATTCAATGAAAAGGGCGCAGGATTTTCTAGCATTACTATAAAAAAAAAAAAAAACAATGAAAAAATAAACATGAAAACGTTTTTTCAAATGAAAGTAAGGAATAGCATTGAAATTTAAAACAAACAGAGATTATTACGCATATGTAGGGTTCTAAAAATACTTTAGAATAAAGAGCGAGGTATTTAGGAGGAGATAAATACCTCGCTGTTTATGCTAAAATATTTTTAGTGATTTCAACTATTTATTCTACGGCCTATTTGATTCAGGGGTCATTTTTAAGAATTGGAACAAAACTTACGATTTAGTGTAAAGAGCGAGGTATTAACGAGGGTACAAACCCCCTCGTACACATAATAAAAATATAAGAATATAAAAGTTTGTTACGTAAGTTAATTCTTAAGTTACGTATATTTTTTACTAATAAAAACGTTCGTTGAATATTAAAAGTTCTAGTAGCCTTTTTAAGTAACCGAAAAATTGGAGGGCAGCTAGGCCTCCTTCCCCACCCCTTATTTCTCAAATTCTTCTGATCAAAACTAAGAGAAAGCCATTTAGCCAAAAAAAAATTAATATACTAATTTCATTTCAATAATTTATGTGCGGAGAGCCAAAATCAAACATGCATTAATTCAAAAACGTTCAGAAATTAAATAAAAAAAACTAGTTTTTTTAACTGAAAGTAAGGAGCGACATTAAAACTTAAAACGAACAGAAATTACTCCGTATATGAAATGGGTTGTCCCCTCCGCAGTCCCACGCTCTTTACGCTAAAGTTTTTAGTTGTTTTAAAAAGTAGAATTGTGGCAAAGAGTCAAACTTTAGCGTAAAGAGCGTGGGACTGCGGAGGGGACAACCCATTTCATATACGGAGTAATTTCTGTTCGTTTTAAGTTTTAATGTCGCTCCTTACTTTCAGTTAAAAAAACTAGTTTTTTTTATTTAATACTTATCAAAGCCAATAGAAAGCTATTCGAGATAATGGTCCCTTGGTATGTGAAATTTTCACCGAAATAGGTAATCCATTGTACTACCGAAAAAATTTCCACTCTTGGATCCCCGCTAGAATTAAAAGAGCCAAATCAGTTTTATGGATTCTTTTGAGTACCCGTCTGACTGATCGTATTTCAAACAGTAAGCTGTACAAAAATGTGGTTTTACACTGCTTTATAGGGCTGTAAAAAGAGAAAGATTGAAATAGCTAGGACACGTTCCAGTGGCGTAATTTTGTCAAGATCTTGGGGGGGGGGCGCAAAGTGGTAGCCAATTTTTCCCAAATAAAATGAAAATGACAGTAAAAACTGAAAAACTAGCCATATAGTACCATAAAGGCAAAAATATACTAAAGAAAACTGACCCGTTTCTCTGGTTACTTGAATCAGGCATGCTTATCTTAATTTTAACAAGATTTTTGGCAGAAACGAAATATCAGCTAGGGGAAGATGAACTTAGGTCTGGGGGGTGGGGGCAAATATGGGGAGTGGAGGGGGCAGTTGTCCCTTTCACCATGCCCCGTAGCAAATTACGCCCCTGAAACGCTCTGTGGATGAAAGATCATAGACTACCAAACAATTTCCATTTTGACCAACCATCTCGGGCCATACGAAAAACAGCTCGTCCCCGAGTAGGGTAGTAGGGGTTGCAAGGAAGGATTTCAGAGAAACTGGGACTTCTCGGGAGGGTGTAAAGAGGTATCCTTGGAATGGATTGGGATAGCGGAGTAGTGATTGAAGTTTTGCTGGCTTCCGATGGCTTGGTGATGCATTGAGTTGTTATTAGTAATGGGTAGTTGCAAATGTTTGTTTCTTCAGTAGCAATTACAGCTGACGTTTGGAAAATATTAAGTGTAACATTTACAGGCTTCAAAAAGAATGTGTAATTTCAAAATTCCAGGATTTAGGTATCCTCTTCTCATAATTATGGCACTTGGTATTAACCAAGCGACATATACCGATCGCAAATTCTGTCGGTCGGTCTGTCTGTCTGTCTGTCCCGGTATTGCTAGTTTAGGCAGTTCCAGATAAGGTAGGACGATGAAATTTCGCAGGCGTACCAGGGACCAGACCAGATTAAACTAGAAATGGTTGTTTCCCCGATCCGACCATTTGGAGGGGGGGAGGAGACGGTTAATTTGGAAAAATTAGAAAAAATGAGGTATTTTTAACTTATGAACGGGTGATTTGATCTTAATGAAATTTGATATTTAGAAGGATATCGTGTCTCGAAGCTCTTATTTTAAATCCCGACCGAATCAGGTGACATTGGGGGTGGGGAGTTGGAGGGGGAATCCTAAAATCTTGGAAAATGCTTAGAGTGGAGTGATTGTGGAAAAACTAAGCGCAAGTCCTAGATACGTGATTGGCATAACCAGAACGGATCCGCTCTCTTTGGGGGAGTTGGGGGGGGGAGGGTTAATTCTGAAAAATTAGAAAAAATGCGGTGTTTTTAACTTACGAAGGAGTGATTGGATCTTAATGAAATTTTATATTTAGAAGGACATCGTAACTCAGATCTCTTATTTTAAACCCCGACCGGATCCAGTGTCATTGGGGAGAGTTGGGGGGGGGGGCAGAAACCTTGGAAAAGGCTTAGAGTGGAGGGATCGGGATGAAACGTGATGGTGAAAATAAGCACAAATTCTAAATACGTGATTGACATAACTGGAACGGATCTGCACTCATTGGGGGTGCTGGGGGGAGGGTTAATTCTGAAAAATAGAAAAAAAGAGATATTTTAACTTACGAAGGAGTGATCGAATCTTAATGAAATTTCATATTTAGAAGAGCCTCGTAACTCCGATCTCTTATTCTAATTCTCGACTGGATCCAGTGTCATTGGAGGGAGTGGAGGGGGGGACCGGAAATCTTGGAAAACGCTTAGAGTGGAGAGATCAGGTTGAAAGTTATCATATATAACTCACCAGAGATCAGGATCATATAAATATATATATATATATATATATATATATATATATATATATATATATATATATATATATATATATATATATATATATATATATATATATATATATATATATATATATATATATATATATATATATTAAGTATATACAACGGTGCCAAAAAAGACTCGATCTCCCGAGCTCCTAAAACAGTGTTTGCCAACCACCGTTTTTGGTATTTGAGACTTTAATTGGACAAAATAACAGTTTAGAAAAATGGTTACCCTTCTACATGTGATTGTAAAGAGGGAAGAGGGGCGGAGTTTCTTATCCTCATAAAAATTCAAAACTCCCCCATTCTCCTGGAAAAAAAAGTGTCTGAAACTCTCAGGAGCAGAAATGCGTGTGGTTATGTTTTTGTAAATGATTAGAAAAAAAAAATCAAAGGCTTGGCTGGATCTTTGTACCATCTGCAGTTTGTTCCGACCTTTTACTACCAAAATATTTGTATTTGGTGCTTTGGCGAATAAGTCCTGATCCTTCTAAGTATTTATTGTAGGAAATAATTTTGGCTGCTAAACTCGTAAAAAATCCTCGTTGCATAATTCTTGGGACCACTTTTTTTTTATTTGACAAACAAAAAATTGAATTTGACTTTGTTAAATTTAAGAAGAAAGAATGGATTTTTTGTTGATGGATGGCACATTATTTCGGATAGGGTGGCATTGATATCTGCATGTAACAGTCTGTGAGCAAAAGTTCCACAAATATATAAACATAAAAAACCTTTGGTGCTGTTGCTAAAATTATTATAATTTATATTATTCATAGAGACAGAAAAAGAATAGAAACCACACTTTTGCTAGTTAGGGCCTATTTACTCCGTTCTTTCATTTCAAAATCTACCCGCATACTTTTGTACAATCTGCACTCTATTCTTGTCTCTATGGTATTTATCTCCAGAAATAGTGTAGCCCGAAAATTATTCAGCGAAGTAGCAATCCATAATAAACAAGCATGGAAACGGCGTTTGCATTAAAACTACCTACCTGAAGGTCTATTTTGTTAATATACCTTATTGATCCCTTAACATTCCTGTTTTCTTTTCATTTGTTTTTAGTTAATTAAGTTAGCTTCATTAACTAATAGAATGTGGAGAGCGAAGGGTGAATTGGAATGAGGCTTTCAAACAGTTCCTGGTAACGAACTGTAGTAAGGAGCGACCCGGCTCAATAGTAACCAAAACTCTAAAAAATAGAATTTTGATACCAATAGCTACATCAAAAGAATCGCATTTTAATACTGATTTTAAATATATAAGTTTCATCAAGTTTAGTCTGATAAAATTTGCGTTATTTTAGAAAATAGGGGGAAACACCCCCTAAACGTCATAAAATCTTAACGGAAATCACACTATCAGATTCAACGTATCGGAGAACCCTACTGTAGAAGTTTCAAGCTCCTATCTACAAAAATGTGGAATTCTGTATTTTTTGCCAGAAGGCAGATCACGGATGCGTGTTTATTTGTTTTTGTTTTCTTTTTTTGTTTGTTGTTTTTTCCCAACAAACAATCGTATCGGGGTGATCGTATCGACCCAGTTGTCCTAGAATGTTGCGAGAGGGCTCATTCGAACGGAAATGAAAAGTTCTAGTGCCCTTTTTAAGTGACAAAAAAATTGGAGGGCACCTAGTCCCCCTCCCACGCTAATTATTTTCCCAAGGTCAACGGATCAAAATTCTGAGATAGACATTTTATTGAGCGTAGTCGAAAAACCTTATAACTATGTCTTTGGGGACGACTTAATCCCCCACAGTCCCTGTGGGAGGAGCTACATGTTACAAACTTTGACCAGTGCTTACATATAGCAATGGCTATTAGGAAGTGTACAGGCGTTTTCAGGAGGATTTTTTGGTTAGGGGAAGGGGTTGAGAAGAAGGGGATATGCTGGGAGAACTTTCCATCGAGGAATTTGTCATGGGGAAGAAAATTTCCATGAAGGGAGCGCAGGATTTACTTGTATTACTTAAAAAAAAACAATGAAAATATAAATATGAAAAAGTTTTTTTTTCAGCTGTAAGTATGGAGCAGCATTAAAACTTAAAACGAACAGAAGTTATTACCCATATGAAGGGCTCACCTCCTAATACCACGCTCTTTACGCTAAAGTATTTTTTAGTAATTTCAACTATTTATTCTACGGCTTTTATGATTCAGGGGCCATTCTTAATGAATTGGGACAAAATTTAAGCTTTAGTGTAAAGAGCGAGGTACTGACAAGGGGGCGAACCCCCTCATATATGTAATAAAAACATGAGAATACAAAAGTTCTTCACGGAAGCTAATTTATAAGTTATGTATATCTTTTACTAATAAAAAGATTCGTAAAAAATTAAAAGTTCTAGTTGCATTTTTAATTAACCGAAAATCGGAGGGCAACTAGGTTTCCCCTTCCGCTCTTTTTTTTCTCAAAATCATTCGATCAAAATTATGAGAAAGCCATTTAGCAAAAAAAAAAAAAAAATGCAAATTTCGTTTTAATTATTCCTCTGCGCAGAGCCAAAATCAAAACATGCATTGATTCAAAAACATTCCGGAATTGAATAAAAAAAAAACAAGTTTTTTAACTGAAAGTAAGGAGCGTCATTAAAACTTAAAACGAACAGAAATTACTTCGTATATGAAAGGGGCTGCTTCCTCATCAACGCCCCGCTCTTTACGCTAAATTTTTCTACTGTTTTAAAAAGAAGAGTTAAGAGAAAGAATGATACTTTAGCGTAAATATTGGGGCGTTGATGAGGAAGCAGCCCCTTTCATATACGAAGTAATTTCTGTTCGTTTTAAGTTTTAATGTCGCTCCTTACTTTCAGTTGAAAAAACTTCTTTTTTTTTATTTACCTTAATAAAACAGGTCTTCGATAGTATCATTGGAGTATCGAAATAAACAGGTTTTAAGGTATCAAAAAACCTTAATAAAACCCTTAAATATCTTTGGAGTATCGAAATGAACAGGTTTTAAGGTATCAAAGGGCCTTAAACCTGTTTATCCTGGAACTAATTTGCATTTCACTCTCTATCTTCTTTGCTTTTGTTGTGGAGCACATACATATCAAATATCCTTTGAATTCTATTCTTAATTTATTTGTTCTTGGAAAATTCAAGGAAGTTGACCCGAATAATAATGTCTTCATTGAGCTTTTTTTTTTCTTTTTAGAAATTTGAAATTATGAGGCTTTGAGTCGATCAAGTGCGATGTACCGTGAACTGCTTGTGGGTCGGTTTTTGTTACTTCTTTCACGGATGAACAGTGTATTAGTATCTATGGAGTAGTAATTGTCTAATTTATCAAGTTTATCGAGATTGTTCAGTGTTTATGGCACTTGGTATTTATCAAGTAACATATAGCGATTGCAATTTCTGTCTGTCTGTCTGTCGGTCTGTCTGTCGGTCCCGGATTTGCTAGTTTGGGCACTTCCCGATAAGCTAGGACGATGAAAGTTGGCAGGCGTATTAGGGACCTGGAATATTAAATTAGAAATAGGTTTCCTGATTTGACCATCTGGGGGGGGAGTGGAGGGACGGTTAATTCTGAAAAATTAGAAAAAAATAGGTATTTTTAACTTCCGAACGGATGATCATATCTTAATGAAATTTTATATTTAGAAGGATCTCGTGCTTCAGAGCTGTCATTTCTAATCCTGACCGGATCTGGTGACGTTGGGGATAGTTGGAAGGGGGAATTTGAAAGCTTGGAAAACGTTTAGAGTGGAGAGATCAGGATGATACTTGGTGGGCAGAATAAGCACAAGTCCTAGATGCGTAATTGATATAACCGGACCAGATTCACTCTCTTTGGGGCAGCTGGGGCGGGTGTAAATTCGGAAAAATTAGAAAAATTAGGCATTTTTAACTTACGAACAAGTGACTGGATCTTAATGAAATTTAATATTTATAAAGATCTCGTAACTCAGACCACTTATTTTAAATCCGGACCAGATCCGGTGTCATTGGGGGGAGTTGGGGGGACCGGAAATCTGGGAAAATGCTTAGTGTAGAGATATCGGGATGAAACTTGATGGGAAGAAGAAACACAAGTTCTATATACGTGATTGACATAAACGGACCAGATCCTCTTTCTTTGGGGGAGTTGGGGGGATTTCCAGTGCTTTGGTGAGTTCGGTGCTTTTGGACGTGCTAGGACGATGAAAATTGGTAGGCGTGTCAGGGACCTGCATAAATTGACTTGATAACAGTCGTTTGTCCGATTCGACCATCTGGAGGGCTGGAGGGAGAGGAAAAGTTGGAAAAAATGAAGTATTTTTAACTTACGAATGGGTGATCGGATCTTAATAAAATTTGATTTTTAGAACCATATCGTGTCTCAGAGCTCTAATTTTAAATCCCGACCGAAAACTGTGACATTGAGGGGGAGGGGGAGTTGAAAGGGGAAACCTGAAATCTTGGAGAATGCTTAGAGTGGAGATCGGCATGAAATTAGATGGAAAAAATAAGCACAAGGGCTAGGTACGAGATTGACATAACCAGAATGGATCCGATCTCTTTGGGTGTTTGCGGGGGGGGGGTGTTAGTTCGGAAAAATTCGAAAAAAATGAAGTTTTCTTAACTTACGAAGGAGTAATAGGATCTTAATTAAATTTGATATTTAGAAGGACCTCGTAACTCAGACCTCTTATTTTAAGTCCGGACCGGGTCTGGTGTCATTGGGGGAAGTTGGGGGGATGGAGTCGGAAATCTTGGAAAGTGCTTATAGTGGAGAGATCGGGATGAAACTTGGTGGGAAGATTAAGCACAAGTCCTAGATACGTAATTGACATAACCGGACATGATCTGTTCTCTTTGAGGGAGTTGGGGGGGTTTAATTCAGAAAAAATAGAACAACTGAGGCATTTTTAACTTACGAACGGGTGACTGGATCTTAATGAAATTTGATTTTTAGAAGGAACTCATGTCTGAGAGCTCTTATTTTAAATCACGATTGGGTTCGGTGACATGGGGGGGGGAGATGTTGGAGGGGAAAACCGGAAATCTTGGAAAACGCCTAGAGCGGAGAGACTGGGATGAAACTTAGCGAGAAGAATAGGCACTTATATACGTGATTGAGGTAACCGGACTGGATCCGCTCTCTTCGGGGGAGCTAGGGAGAGGTTCTTGTGCTCTGGCAAATTCGGTGCTTCTGGACGTGCTAGGACGGTGAAAATTGGTAGGCGTGTCTGGGACCTGTACAAATTGACTTGACAACAGTCGTTTTCCCTGAGTCGACCATCTAGGGGGCTGAAGGGCGAGGAAAAATTAGAAAAATGAAGTATTTTTAACTTGCGAATGGGTAATCGAGTATTAATGAATTTTGACATTTAGATGGACCTCGTGTCTCAGAGCTCTTATTTTAAATCCCGACCGGCATTAAGGGGGTGATTAAGTGAACTGATGGAACTCGAAAATCCCATGTTAAATTGAAAATTTATATTTAAAAAGTACTCAAGTATTCATTGGCGGAAGATGCCGCTTTTAATATCAGGCCATAGCTTCTTGAAGATGCTACAAAATGTTTGAAAGGATTTTGTTCTATTTCCTCTAATTGCTTAGAAATCTTAGAAAATGTCTAGATCTTTTTCACAAGTGTACTCTATGAAAGATATTGCTTTTGGAACAAAATCGGTACTATCATGAGCAGAAGACAATAACCTATAAGATGATTGGAACCATTTTTTGATGTATTTTCCGGTTTTCTAACAGTCCCCTAGAATATTTTCAGCTACCTGAAATTTTTACAAGTCGGTTGCCATAAAGAATCGTTTCAGATCGCCGATAATAACCCCTAGAGACGAAAATGACAAGCTGGTATAATCAGCTACTTGTTAATAGTGTGAAATTTTCATAAATTATTTCAATGCAATGAAGAAACCTAGAAATGAGAAATAGTCAGGAGCCTTCGGGAAAGTTGTGCACACAAAGCCGAAATCATGGGGAAAATTAAATCAAAGCGAGTTATGGAACTGCGAAACTGCGAGAAATTTGGGGATAGGCTAGTGGATAAAGAACCGAAAAGAGTCTAAGGCGGACTATTGCATGGAAGTTGGAATGAATGGACTGGTCAACCCCAAACGAGGCCACGACTACTTTTACCAAGTACAATGTCAGCTTGAATGTGCTCAGCTATATACTTGCTTTTTCATGATTTTTACCCAGAGAGACCTCTACATTGAAAAGATAGACCGCGATCCAGGCTTTTGGACCGAAAAGATTTTTCCCAAGCTGAAAGGATTCTTCATGGATGCTTTGATCCCAGAGTTCCACAGGGGGTTCCAATACAAGAACCGTACTTACAAGATTAATCGTCTAGTACCGGTAACAGGAAAATTCATTTTCCTTACATTCTATCCTTCTTTGTAGTTACATACTTAATTGTATTGTCATTTGAAATACAATACCTTTGTTTATATTGCTTGTCCTCCAACTTTATCAAACAGTTCGTAGTAACGAACTGTAGTAAAGAGCGACCCGGCTCAATAGTAACCGAAACTCTAAAAAAATGGGATTTTGGTACCAATAGCTACATCAAAAGAATCGCATTTTAATGCTGCTTTTAAATACATTAAATAAAAACAAGTTTTTTCAACTGAAAGTAAGGAGCGACATTAAAACTTAAAACGGACAGAAATTACTTCGTATATAAAAGGGGCTGCTTCTTCATCAACGCCCCACTCTTTACGCTAAAGTTTGACTCTTTCTCTCAACTCTTCTTTTTAAAACAGTAAAAAACTTTAGCGTAAAGAGCGGGGCGTTGATGAGGAAGCAGCCCCTTTTATATACGAAGTAATTTCTGTCCGTTTTAAGTTTTAATGTCGCTCCTTACTTTCAGTTGAAAAAACTTGTTTTTTATTTAATTTCTGAACGTTTTTGAATAAATGCATGTTTTGATTTTGGCTCTCCGCAGAGTAATAATTGAAACGGACTTTGATTTTTTTTTTTTATTATTATTCTTTTTTTTTGCTAAATGGCTTACTCATAATTTTGATCGAATGATTTTGAGAAAAAAGATTTTTTAATCTTTTTTCAAAATTTTTTAACCAAAAATTTTTTGGTTAATAAAACAGGCAACTAGAAATTTAATTTTTTACGAATCTTTTTATTAGTAAAAGATATACGTAACTTATAAACTAGCTTACGTGAAGAATTTTTTATTCTCATATTTTTATTACAGATATGAGAGGGTTCACCCCGTCGTCAGTACCTCTCTCTTTACACTAGATCTTAAATTTTGGCCCAATTCATTAAGAATGACCCCTGAATCACAAAAGCCGTAGAATAAATAGTTGACATTACTAAAAATTCTTTAGCGTAAAGAGCGAGGTATTAGGAGGAGGTGAGCTCCTCATATGGGTAATAATTTCTGTTCGTTTTAAGTTTTGATGCTGCTCCTTACTTCCAGCTGAAAAAAAAACTTTTTCATATATATTTTTTCATTGTTTTTTTTTTTAATAATGTTAGTAAATCCAGCACTCCCTTCATGGAAATTTTCTTCCCCCATGACCAAGTCCTCGATGGAAAGTTCCCCCAGTATATCTCCCTCTTTTCGACCCCTCCCCCCGACCAAAAAATCCTCCTGAAAACACCAGTACACTTCCCAATAACCATTACTATATGTAAGCACTGGTCAAAGTTTTTAACTTTTAACCCCTCCCACGGGAACTATGGAGGAGTAAGTCGTCCCCAAAGACATGGTTATAAGGTTTTTCGACTACGTTGAATAAAATGGCTATCTCAGAATTTTGATCCGTTGACTTTGGGAAAATAATGAGGGGAGGGGGCTAAGCTGGGAGCGCCAGCTAAAAGCTATAGAATCTTAACGAAAATTACACCATCAGATTCAGCGTGTCAGAGAACCCTACTGTAGAAGTTTCAAGCTCCTATCTGCAAAAATGTGGAATTTTGTATTTTTTGTCAGAAGGCAGATCACAGATGCGTGTTTATTTGTTGTTGTTTTTTCAGGGGTGATCGTATCAACCCAGTGGCCCTAGAATGCTGCAAAAGGGCTCATTCTAATGGAAATGAAAAGTTCTAGTGCCTTTTTTAAGTGACCAAAAACTCGGAGGGTACCTAGGCCCCCGTCCCACGCTAATTATTTTTCCAAAGTAACCGGATCAAAATTCTGAGATAGCCATTTTATTCAGCGTAGTCGGAAATCCTTATAACTATTTCTTTGGGGACGACTTACTCCCCCACAGTCCCCATGGGAGGGGCTACAAGTTACAAACACTGACCAGTGCTTACATACAGTAATGATTATTGGGAAGTGTACAGACGTTTTTGGGGGCGTTTTCATTTGGTTGGGGGCAGGGTTGACAAGAGAGGGAAATGCTGGGGAAACTTTTCATGGAGGAAGAAAATTTCCATGAAGGGAGCGCAGGTTTTCCTAGCATTATTAAAAAAAAAACAATGAAAAAATAAATATGACAAAGTTTTTTTCAACTGAAAGTAAGGAGCAGCATTAAAACTTAAAAGGAACAGAAATTATTACGCATATGAGGGGATCACCTCCTCCTAACACCTCGCTCTCTACGCTAAAGTATTTTTAGAATTTCAACTATTTATTCTACGGCTTTTGTAATTCAGGGGTCATTCTTAAGAAATCGGGACAAAATTTAAGCTCTAGTGTGAAGAGGGAGGTACTGACGAGGGGGTGAACCCCCCTCATATATGTAATAAAAATGTGAGAATACAGAAGTTCCCTACGTAAGCTAATTTGTAAGTTACGTATGTCTTTAACTAATAAAATTTATTTTTACTAATAATTTTACTTATAAAAAAATTCGTAAAAAATTAAAAGTTCTAGTTGCCTTTTTAGGTAACCAAATAATCGGAGGGCAACTATACCTCCTTCCCCGCTCCTTTTTATTTCTCAAAATCGTTCGATCAAAACTATGAGAAACCCATTTAGCCAAAAAAATAAATATCCAAATTTCGTTTTAATTATTCATCTGTGGAGAGCATAAATCAAAACATGCATTGATTAAAAAACGTTAAGAAATTAAATTAAATAAAAACAAGTGTTTTTAACTGAAAGTAAGGAGTGACATTAAAACATGAAACGAACAGAAATTACTTCATATATGAAAGCGGCTGTTTCCTCATCAAGGCCCCGGTCTTCACGCTAAAGTCTGACTCTTCCTCTTAACTCTATTTTTTAAAACAGTAAAAAACTTCAGCGTAAAGAGCGGGGTGTTCATGAGGAAGCAGTCCCTTTCATATACGAAGTAATTTCTGTTTGTTTTAAGTTTTAATGTCACTCCTTACTTTCAGTTTTATTTTATTTTTAATTTGTAAGAAAAGTTTGGTTTTGTAAGAATCTTCGAAGAAAGCTTTCAACTAAGTTCACTGTTTAGTTTCGAATTAATCAAATGAGGTATTTTAAATAGCCTATCCCTAGGAAATAAAGTGGAAAAAACAATAAATTTTAAAATGCATTCTATGCATGCCGTCACAGTTGCATATGCATGGGCATTTTGTACTTGAGAATGATAGTGCTCTTCTGCTCATTTTCTCTTCTCCCTTGGTCGGTAGCCAAGCTTTGCAAGACGCAGCCAAATATATTATTATTTCTCGGCTGAAGCATCTCACCAAAGGAAGCTGTCAATCAAAACCTTTCACAAGACTTGATAATTAGTCCTATTTGAAGTTTTGACAATCGACGGTTTCAAGAGAATTAAAAGACAGAAGGCTAACCTAACTTCAATTTTGAAGCTCGATGTTTTCAAGTTCACTTAATCACGGCCTTAAGGTACTGATTTTCCATTTAAATCAATCTAATGATTCTTAGAATTTTGCTAGAGCTCATGCCATATGACCTTTTGGTTCTCCCACCTCGTCAGAAGTGCAATATAAGCTGTTGGCTTTTGTTATTCGCTATCTTTCTGTAAAAAAACAACAACAACAAAAAACATAAAACAGATAGAATAAAATATATTATTAACAATTTTTTTATCATAAAATAAATAAAATAAATAAATAAAATAAATAAAATATAAATAAAAATAAATAAAATCTTGATTTGATGAGATTTTCATGAATTAATATCATTATCTAGTAAATATTCAGTTTATTTTCGTTAGTTCATTGCAGTCATTTTGATTATTATAGTTATTTAACTTTTGATTTTTTGTCAATATTTTGGAAAATAAAAGAAATGCTCAAAATACATATAGTTTTGAATAAAACTCGAATGACGTAATTGGCTTGAGAACTTTTATGGTTAGGGCAGGGGGAAGGAGATAGTAGCTAAACTCCTGTATCCTGTAATTTTTAATCCTTTTAACCTTAATTTGAATGCTCAATTTAATTTCTATTCGTTTTTAGATTTATTTATTCATCTGCATCAGTATCTGTTATATTTTCATTTGTTTAAATTTCTATTTGTTTTTGGTTTAATTTAATTTTTGGTTATTATTTTCGCTGGTTTTAATTTTTATAGGACCTTATTTCTGCTTGTCTTAAGTTTTATGGCTCTTTACTGTGCCTTAAAAACTTCTATCGGAAATTCTTTGAAATTAATATATGAAACAATCACTTCTCTCTCATTTTTTTTTTTTTTTTTCAGCAATCTTGTTTATTTTGGGAATTTTCTTATTTCTTTTGTTGTTTTTGTTGTTGATGTTTGACAAATAAAACCACTCTGCTGAAAATACAATTTTTTTTTGCAATTTTACTGTTCAAATTCACTCTTCAAAATTAAAATGACACTCAATCCCTTTAGAAATTTTGAGAGAAAGGGTCGAGACGGGTGGTATCACCCTTATTTGTAAAGTTTGATTAGCATTGGAAAATCGGTTTCTTGTTGTTTTATTGCTGATGTTATGACAAAAGAAAACACGCTGCTCAAAATACGAAATGTTTTCAGGAAAATACAGTGTTCTTTACCTAGAACATCGTGCTGTTCTGGTGTTTAGAAGGCTTAAAGGGCTGTAGTCCTATTCCTGCTTCTGGCAGTTTCTGTTCGTTATAAGTTTGATTAATCGTATTAATTTCTGTTCTTTATAATTTTGAATTGTTGTACCACTTTATTTCTGCTCATCTCTGGTTTTAATGCAGCTCTCTACTTTTCTTTGAATAGCATCCTTTGTAAAAGTTTTTTCTTTGCATTAAATTCAGTAGATTTTTAATGCACATATTTTTTTATTGGTTAATTATAGCAACTTTTGCACAGTTTTATTCTTCAGTTTTTCTGCTCACGAATCAAAGTTTCAGCTAGCTTTTAGATTTTGGATTAAATTAGAATATTCAGTTAAAATTTCAAATAAAAAAAAAAAAAATGAATTTTCGCAAAAAATTCCAAGAATAGTTTTACTATGGAATTTTGATGGATGTGGTGGGGGAATTTTTCTGAAATGGATTAAAAATCTGCATAATTTATGACCATATATATGGCTGAAACCATCAGGAACTCCATCCTACTACAACCTTGAATAATGACGAATATTTATCTACCATTTTAAACACTAAGCCGTTGTAGTATCTCAAGATATTGCAGCTATGCTATTTTGATAACTTGGATACAACAGGGCTTTTCGATTTACCTCCGCCCCCTGCCCTAAATCAAAAGTTGAGTCCTACTTCCCCCCCCCCAGGTCTCCGTGAGAATTTAAACTCGATCCCTCGAGTTGAGAACAATATTACCCCGTGCCATGGGGGGAGGGGTCATTTCATCACTGGAGGCATATCTGTTTAACCTTTCGACTATTTTGAACAAAATGACTATTTCAAAATTTGATCGAATGCTTTGTTTCTGGGGAGGGGGTAGCGAAAAGGGTGCAGCAGGGGGACCGGTTCTCCTCCAATTATATTCGAATTTCGCTCAACTGGGGATTTTTGCATAGCAAACGATCCGTATGAGCTCTTCCGAAATGTAACTGACCAGGAACAAAAATGTTTTGACTCAAACCCCCCTTCCGCTCCAAAAAAAAAAAAAAATGGTGTTCTTGTCCCAGAGAACGATCTGTCAAAGTTTCAAGCCGATCAGATGCCCAGGTTCAAACGTGCTTCGTTTTCCTTTTTTAGTTCTATATGTAAGCGATGGGCAACTAATATAATATTAGGGCTGTTGTCCCAAATGCTGTAGGGGCCATGCAATGCCCGGAAGCATATTTGTTGGACCTTTTGACTATTTTGTACAGATTGTCTGTCTCAAAGTTACGATCAGACATGTTTTCGGGGCTAAGGAGGGAGGGTAGTCAAAAAGAGCATGGGAGGGGGAGTGATTGCCTTCCAATCCTTGTTGATTTTAAAAAGGACACTATTACTTTCAATTTCTAGCTGAATGACTTTTTCCAAAGTTTTTGCGACCACTTCTTTCATACAAAATTTTAGGTAAAAATACTATGAAAAGAGAAATCACCAATGCAACAGCACAAATTGGAGCCACATTGTTCTTTAAATTTTATCTTGTCAAGGCTATTGTGCTACCTCTGATTCGTCTGCATAGCACTATAAAGATTAAAAAGAATGGTTATAACACCAAAAGCTGTTTTACCAACATTCAAAAAATATTTACTTTAATGATTTTCGTCTCATTTTTATTTACTATAAGTATTTCTTTTCGATATTTAGCAACAAGCCAATGACTAATTGATACTTAATATCGTAACTTTTTATACCTTATGTCGTATCTGAAATAATTGTGTGCTTTTTTGTCTTAACATTGTTCAATATTGGCTAATAAACTGAATTATTATTTTTGATTATTTTGCAACAGTTGCGAAGGCTCTTAAAATTTTAGGACCCTCTGCCTTCTGCAACATTAGTTATGATTTTGACAGTAGAAGGTGTTGAGAGTTCCTGAGAATTTGACTATGCCGAACTAGTTTAACTTTTGTCAAATAATGAATAATTAAAAGTATAAGCTACAAATTTCATTTATAAGAATGCCAAAAAAAAAACAGCAGAAGAAGATGATGAAAATGACGCAATTGACAAACAAGTGAAGACTCGCCATTAGTTTACAAAGACAGAAGATCTAATTTTCCCAACAGAAAATTATACATGAAGGTAACAGATACCACTATGGATAAATAGATGAATTCTCAAACGAACAGAAAATAAAAATATAAAAATAATGTTAGGGCTACGGCAACCTAAATTTCCTAAGGGCCAGAGTGTTTTGTACTCCATGTTTTTTTTTTTTTTTTTTTTTTTTTTTTTTTTTTTTTTTTTTTTTTTTTTTTTTTTTTTTTTTTTTTTTTTTTTTTTTTTATCCTGGGGTAATCAACACTCGCCATTAGTTTACAAAGACAGAGGATCTAATTTTCCATTCAAGAGAAAAGAAAAGCAGTAGCTACTTCGACCTTCTTCCACATAATGAAGGCTCGGAGTATTTAATTGCAGGAAAGTAAAAAACCCTACAAGCACCGTTTGATTGCTTGGTCCAGTGAGTTTCTAGTGTTATTTTTGCCGGAATTGGTAGTACTTCAGTAAATAGCTTTTTTGTTTACAGCACCACAATTATCGATCGTATCTCGGCCTCACTTGTCTAATTCAAATTTCGACGAGGGACAGAGACTACATTGTTGACACGCTGGTACTTTGGGAAAAACTCCAAGCCTTGAATGTTGTTTTTACCGACCCAAAAATCCTCAAGGTATGTTTATCGTGACCATATTATTCGGAATAACTTCCTTCTCATTTTTTTTCCTTTTTTTTCAGGAAATAGCATTGTACCGTCATTCTACTCAATAATATTAATTCGTTGCTACTGCATGCACAGTTCGTATAATGGAGAAATTATAATATTCGTATAATAGTTCGTATAATATTCTCTTTTTTTTATTTCAGGAAATAGCATTGTACCGTCATTCTAATCATTAATATTAATTCGTTGCTGCTGCATGCACATTCGTATAATGGAGAAACCGATTTCTTTTTTGGGGGAGGGGGTTTTGTGGGAGAGTTGCACCCAGAAGCCGTAACAATTGAAAATTTTCTTGGTATTAGATTCAGATAGAGCTATTCGACAATAAGTTTATACAATTAAACCAAATACATCATCATATATACCCCGAAAGGCTCTATGGTTGTAAGGCTCTATTTGCATGACTGGGCTAATTTTGGTATAAAGTGTATAATATACTTGGAAGTATTAGAGATGTAGGAAGAAAAACAATTCTACCGTTTCTGATATCCCCATCTTCACGTGAAGTAAATATGTATAAAGTAGATATGCAAATGAGGAACGCTTTTCTCTCTCCCAACGCGTTTTTGAAAAGTGTGGTATTTTTCTTTTCCTTTGGGGCAAACCCCTCCCCCTCCTCCTCACTCTTCCCTGGGAAAATGGTTACTAAAAATACATGTTTTTGGGTCTGTTTTACTACGGAAAGAAAATTCACATGATACAACTTCTC